>NC_026000.2:20834779-20998224 GCF_000442705.2 Elaeis guineensis
GCATCGGAAGCCACTAGACGTTTTCGACGGTGGGTCCCATCATCTCTATAATCACCTGCCGTCGATCATTGGATGGACCGTGGTGGGTATTTTGTTTCCGCAACGCCGCAACCGCCTTACGTAATGCGAGCACGGTTTGCAAGCAAGCAAGCATTTCCTCTTGCGGACTCGCATGCGTGGTCCGTTTTGCGGTTCCAGATTCATTTACGCGCATCTCCAAGTTGAGTGGACGGCATCGAAAGCCACCAGACGTTTTGGACAATGGGTCCCATCATCTCTTCAATCACCTGCCGTCGATCATTGGATGGACTGTGGTGGGTGATTTATTCAGATGGACTTGAAGACGGAAGCAAGAAGCGTGGGCGTTCCGAGCTGGGTATCTTCCACAACATCCTTTGTTAACGTCTCAAAAACCCTAAACCCTCCTGAAGCGCTTCCTTTCGTTCTTCTTGATTCCTTGATCTCCCTCCTCCTCTCAGAGGTATTATTCGCCCAAAACCACCTTTTCACTTCTTTGTTAGTCTCATGCGGAATCCAATGCGTTAGAATTCCATTCTTTTCTTCTCTTCTCATATTCGATCGTTTTTGTTTTGAAACAGTTCCTCTTTTATAGGATAACAAGGATCAATTTTTCCTTTTTTATCTGTTTTTCTTGGATAGAATTGCCATGGTGCGATCAAAAGCAGCTCCCAAGAAGCCAAAACGGGGAGTAGATTTCAAAGTAAAAAGTTTTCCCTCTCCTCCAATAATCTCTTTTCCTCGCTATATCTTGATATTTTTTTTCTCTCCATTTCTTGCCAGAAAATAAAGAACAAGATAGGCCGGAAGCTGCCCCCGCCGAGGAATGCCACCAATACCCAAATCAAATCCAAAGGTACGCGCCGTTCTTGCGTTTAAAATTCAATGAGCAATTGATTCGTAACGGCTTTAAACGAGAGGAGTTTAGTTATTGCGGGGGTTGGTTGTCGGTGAACAGCGATTGTTCTTCCGGAGCAAAGCGTGGCATCGGAGAGAGTTGGCTTGGCCGTGAACAAGAAGGGGTTGACGTTAAGAGAGCTCCTTCAGCAAACGTCCCATCACAATGCGAAGATTCGGAAAGGTATATTCTTTCATCCCCTTTCTTTGATTTTCTTTAAGTAGAATTGATTTCTCTTGGTATAGATAAATTCCTTTCGGTTTGAGATTAAAAAATTCTTTTTTTCCCTCCCTTTTACACATGGATTTGTTGCTTTAAGATATCTTTTTTTTTTCTCTCTCCTTTTAACAGAAAGAAAAGGTAATTTTAATTTTGACGCTAATTAATTTACTTCATTGTATAACTTCTTTGCTACATGACCAAGTAGCTAATCCAAAACGTTTCTTTTGGTTTGATGAAGCTGCTTTAACTGGTATCAAGGATCTTGTCCTAAAACATCCATCAGAGCTTAGACTCCACAAACTTTCCATCATAGAGAAGCTGCGTGAACGGATTTGTGACAATGACAAGGGGGTTCGTGAAACCTTGTATCAGCTCTTAAAGACTGTGATCTTTCCTTCTTTGAAAGAGGTATTTAGGAGGATGTGCCCTTCATGCTGCAGTTTGATATGTTTAAGATGTCATTAGTCAACTTATATTTTTGGATAACAATTACATGTTGAAGTGCCACCCATCTACTTCCTCAATGGCACTTGACTGAGGCTAACTAGTACTTAGCTTGACTATAAGTTTTTTCATAATTTTCCCTCACATTATTACCAAAGTTGTAAGCTTTCTTTTTTAACATGCAAATAAATTTTGTTTCTCTCTTTTTTTTTCCCCATCAAGTATCAGGCATCAACTTTCCTCCCTTGCAGGACATAACTGGGGCGGTGATATCTTTATTAATGGCATATATCTTCAATGCAATGACTTATATGGCAGTTGATATTCGACTGATGGCTTTCAAGTTTTTTGAGCTTCTTGTTCTGAACTATCCATCCTCCTTCATGTTGTATGCTGAAAAGGTCAGTATAAATTCTAAAGTAAGTATGTTCTGTTAGTATATGAACCACCGCTGTGACTGAATGTGATTCATGATATTTGTATGTATTAATTTTTTGTCATTCTAGGAATTTATTATGTTGGTCATGTTCATCACAGTTTTAATGAGATCATGACAAATCTATATTTCTTCAGAATTATGGCATTAGAACTTGATCTTATAAGTTAATCATGAACTTGGTGCAGCAAATCTGATGCTGTGCTTTTTAAACATTAGTTCATGGGAGTCTTTGCTTAATGTTTTGCATATAGTCCTTCATCAGGCATCTAGATCTTTGATTTGTGCCTCAATGCTTCCAGAACTGGATGTGCTTCATATAACCATTTTGTTGTTGTCCGTTGAATATCTGGTATATCTGTTCTGCGAGCACTTCCTCTAAAACTTATGTAGCATATTGGATCAGTTCCATAGATGATATGGACCAATAACTAGAATGGTGCAGATCTTGTTAATTTTAGTTTTTTACATTAGTCAATAATGCTTTTAGTGCTTAGTACTTCCGCAGTTTCAGCTACCAAAGTTTTTTAACCATGTTGCCAGCCTATATCAATACTGGCACTTGGTTGTATTGTTTCCATATTGATTATGCATGATGAACTTTTTTATTTTTTAAATGTGTCGCTGTTGCTAAATAATAAATCAGTTAAGTGTGTCCTAGTTGTTTCTCCTGATATCTTCTTGCTTATATTTTCTTCTTATTTTGGGGCTTTAGTGAAACAGTGGTTTATTGTAATTTAGTGCCAAATTATCTTATTGTAATTTATTCACCTGTCTTTGGTTTCCTACTCACAACATATTTATATTTTTTCTTCATTTGACAGGTTCTTGACTATTATATAGATGTTCTAAGAAACAACCAAATCTATTTGCAAGACAAGAACAAACTTAAGAATGCTCTTGGTGGGCTTGTTCAGTGCCTTTCTTTGTTGGCTAGCAAGAATGAAAAGGAGGATAGGTTACATGAACCAGTATGTGACACATGCTGAATTTTTATTGGTTCAGGTTTACCGCAAGAATTTGATTATATAAGAATTTTTTTCGGCGGTATTGTTTCTTGTATATAATCTGGTTCTTAAACTTTGTTTTGTTGTGTGAATATCGACAACTGGATGTTAAATTAATGTTCTTTAAAATCTTGACCTCCGCTTTTCATGTTCTTTCATTTGCATTTGATGGGATTTGATGCATCCTATGGTTTATATATCTTCCATTAGAAGCATTTGATTGTAGCTATTGTATACCAATATTCCACTTTAAAGGGATTCACTTCTTGATGCTATAATGTACGTAGCATGCTTTTTAGTGTCATATGAATTGTTTAGACTTGATGTTCATGTCTTCGCATGCCTTTACAAAAGATAAAAGTGGTTTTTTTGGTGTTATACTGTGATGAGAATCCTCATGATTTAGGTGTCAAGTAACACCAGGAGTTTATTCAGTTGAAAATTTGTACATAATTCCTTTTGATGATTTATAATGTTGTTCTCATTCTTTTTTCTGAATAATTAGTTTGCATAATCTTGTGTATTAGTTCATGAAAAGTGTGACATAGTCATCTCAAACTTATTTTCCAACAGAAGGAAAAAGAAGGCACCGAAAAAGCTAAAGTTATCATGGCAGGAGCTTTCACCACCCAGCTTAGGCTTGTGGTTGTTTATGTGCATAACATGAATGTAAAACATTGTATGAGAATCAAAAGACATTCCGGCAATAGTTGATGGAATTAAAAGGGAAAAGGTAAACAAATTTCAAGGGCTGGAGTAGAGTGGATCCTAAATGCACTAGTAGTTGTCACGTTGGTGAACAATGCCGAATGATTTGGGAATCAGCTATGGAGGTGACCAGACAGACTCATGATAATAATACTCTCAAATGAAAGTTGATGGTAGAAATGAAGTTGAACTTACAGGAGGTTAAAACAATATGCAAAACTAACATGACAAAGTAGACAATTTACTGTGGTAGTTTAGGTATGAGGATGAGATATAAACAAATTGGTCAAGATGAATGAAAGCAAGATTATAGATGTCATCACGTTACATGCATTATAGTTGAGGCAGATGTGTTCTTGGGGAAGGATGCCTGGATAGAGAATAGATGGGAAATTTTTTCATTATATTATTGAACTCGGAGATAGATTGAGGGTAGCAAACTAAGATCCATGGGAGATACAAGCATATCATAGTATGGATTGCAATATTGGTTTCGGTACCTGTATTGGTACCATGCAAGTAAAGTATTGATATGGGTTAGTTCGTGGTACTGACACTCGATACACCTCCTGTCCCAAGTATCAGTTCTCTATCAATGCGATGTTACCCATACTGTTAGGTCTGGTATGGCAAATCATGTGGGTTAGTGTGCAAACAATGTAGAGGACTTATAGAATGTGTGGTGAAGATAATTGGAGTAACTAGTATTATCCCTTTGGAGTGTGTGAAAAATAATCGAGAAATTAAGTTGCAATAGTAAAAAATCGTGTTTATGAGATCTTATAAAAAATAGGCTTGCTGACTTGAGAAATATGATAAAAGAAATGGTTGGAATTGCAAATGTGATCAAGGAATTGGACTTTAAGAGTGTGGTATAACAAATATCAAGATAAGTAGCAGATTAGCAAAAAGCCAATTTGGTTTCATACCAGAGGGTGTAACTGTGGAAGCAGTTTTCGTTCATTAATTGTGAGAAATGTTTTAAGAGAAGAAGAGTGCTCATATAATCACCATGTGAGACAATCCAATTGGCATTAAGAAAGAGTTTCCATAGTGCTTCCTTGGGGTCATTTAGTAGATGCATGACTTGTGTGAAGTGAGCAGGTCTTACCTATTATGAGTTTATGGGTGAAGATCAACCTTAAGCCTATACCATTTTATATCTTGAACATGTTTAGAACATAGATCCAAGCAAAATATTATATGTTGATATAGTAATAGATGATGATTTATTAATGAGTAATTTGGAGTTATAGAGGAAAACATACTAAGACAAAAGGACAAGAAATCAATCATGAATTTAAGTACCGGTTGGGCACCCATATTGATAGTGATCAGTGCACGCTTCGTGAGTGTTGGTACAACACTTCTCTTGGAACCGACAGTTGGTATAGGGGGTGTACTAGCTATGATCTTATGAAATCAATCATACCATGATAGAGTATTTGAATTGATGGAGCTCAACTGAAAACTAAATCTATGTCCCAAATAATGAAGTACCGTAAAGTGCTCCTTTGATACCTTAATCTCTTGTACAAGAGAATAGGGTGATAGACGAAAGAAATTTGTAATAGTAGCTACAAGTTAAGACAAAGAATAGTGGTGCCAATTGGGTTCTTGCAATGGTGCACGCTAGAATGACTTGGTATAAGACAATAAACATGCTTGCTATATTTTGTGGATAAGTAGGAGGCAGTAAAAAGATGAATGGATAAAGAACAACTTGACTAAATATGAGGATATTGAGGTGGATATGCTCTAAAACTTGAAAAAATAGAGTTAGACGTGGACTATGGCTTAAATTTGTAAAGGACCATGTCTTATCAGATGAACTGAGATGTTTTGGTTATATGCAGTGAAGATCGAGGAAGGCCTGACTGAGGAGGGACAGTTAGCATATCTATGGAGTATCTGTGGAGGCCCACTTTTACGATATTCTTAATCCTTAGAGAGAATAGGTAACTGAGACCTAGCCTGAAGAAGTGAGAGATATGTCATGTTATGGATTCAATTAATTCTGAAACATGCAAAAACAGACACATAAAATGGTACTAGTGGCAACATGAAATATCAGTGATGTAGCAAGGCATATGTCTAATGTTGGTTAGACTAGACTATTTTGCTTTCACTTCTATGAAGTGTTATGTATGTTCCACCAGTCATTTGTATATATATACAGTCGTATGTGCATGTGGATATGAAGATATAGACGTAGATATGTACATGTTATCTATTTTCTGGCTTGCAATTTTTCTCTTTGTACCTCAAATCTTTGGTTGAAAGTGAAGCACAAACTTCTATTTTCTTATTGGCTTTCTACATAGGAAATAGATTTTCCGCTCTCTCTCTCTCTCTCTCTTCTATTGATTTAGTAGCTTTTCTCCTATCTGCCCACTAGTGTAAGCTAGAAAATTTTCTTATTTCTGATTGTAAAAAGATATGTCTTTCATTTCTATGTTATATTTTTTAATAACACTTGCTTTCTTTATTGTTCATAGAACCGAAATGTTGTTGAAAAGAAACGTTTGCACACTTTTGAACCTGAGATATGCAAGGATGATGCAGGTACTGATATATTCTTGTGCATCCATGTTATTTATTTTTGTTTACTTGGGGCATTCATATTTTTATTTTTTTATCTATTAACTTTGGGATGTTCTGTAAAATCCTTTTGTTTTATGTAAATATAGTCCATTTGTAATGTTGACACATGCTTTGACTGGGATGCCATTGTTCATGATCTTTAAGTAGTTTGTTTGTATCTCTTTGTGATTTATAACTTTGTAATGCACAATTCCAGGTTGCTTGTGTTAGCATATAAACATAGTTTTCTAATGCTAGTTCATTTAGTAAATAACTTGAAACTATTTAATGCACATGATAAATAAGACTTTAACAATTGGCGATGTGTTCATGCATGGATGCATGCATGTGCACTAGCATTTTTAAGAAATGTGCATGCAGATGTTTTAAGATGCATTTGTATTTACATTTTTAGGGTGATTTGTGATGCTAGGTCATTATATCACACTTAATATTATGTATCATAGCTAAAATTATGTTATTTTTTTAAGACATTATTTTTATCTAAAACATCAGCGTATAGAAGTCAAAATTTGTCTATCTTTGTGATTAAAGTAGCTTAACCAAGCATATAGGATGCTTATCTGCAAGACAGGTATCTATTTGTGCTAGTCTGTGCTAAGGTCTTGGCACAATACAGCACTACAGGTCTACCATGTCAACCTATAACTATAACAGGCATAACACATGTTTTGCATAATTCTTTCTGCTTTTATTTTATTATATCTCCATAAAGTTTTGTGGTGGTATTATTACTTTTTGCTGTTTTGCAGGAATTTCTTCTATTGACGAGAAACTGGTAGATCTCGTGCCAATTCTCATCAATTGTTTCCAAGAATCCGCAACATTGATTCGTGTGATGCCTGGTATCGATGCCCAGTCATTTGATTGTATGTTGTGCACACTTCAATGTATAAATCTGGCTGTCAAAATTGTTGTTCAGAAGATAAAGAAGCCTTGTGTGAGTGCTGGACTTTTTCCTCCATCACTATCTGATGGGCCTGATATGATGAGAAGTTCCATGTTTGTATACTTAAAGAAATTATGGGAAATATTTCCAATTGTCCAGATGCATCAATCCGCTGAAAAGGTCTGCTCTTTTGCTTCTTGAATAGCTTATGATCATTATCTCATTTTTCTAATGCTTAAATAGTAACTGTATTGTCTTCTTCTCATTAGTCTTAAGTAGTAACTGTATTGTCTTCTTCTCATTAGTCTGTTAAGTCATTATTGTCTAAGTCGTTCACAGGCTGCACCATCTGATGGTATTGCACTTCATTCCAATGAAATAACACTCTTTTTTACTTGCTGTAATGTTTTACCATAATGTATTGTATTTAAACATCCAATTTTTGCTAACATTTGTTTAAGAAGTACAGATTGGTTAAGGAAAGTTAAATTAGTTGGCTGATTAGTCTATTAAGGAGAAACATATTTAATTTTGTCTAGGTGTTGGATATGAAAAGATAGGGAGAAGGTATGTAGGTGCCTTTGGAAATTTAAATAATAGAGAACACGGAAAATTAAATGGAAAAATGACTTAAATTTCTTCATACATAACCATTCCAATCTTAGCTGTAACTAAGTAAGCTATAATAACAAAAATCTTTTTCCTTCTTTTGAAAAATCTAGAAGTACTGAACTATGATTAACACTCCTTTTTTCCTTGCTCTTGGCAATGGTTAATGCAGTTTTTCCCTTGTGCCAAAATGAATGGCAAGACATCACTGTTGATGATCCACACTGTCTATCACAGTCTTGATAATCTCAAATGGCTAAAACTTAAATTTACTTTGCCGTCCATCCTCCATGCATCAAGTTGTTGAGTGTAAAGCCAGGTTTTATTAACGAAGCTAATGCTTGCCTCAAATCTAGGTTGTTACTATTTACAAATCATTTGTCTTAGATTACGGTGGGAAAGTATGTAATATATGTGAATTTATAGTCCACATGATTAGAACATAAGGGTGTGGAACATCTACTCAAATTGTTCACTAGGGAATGTTGAAGGAGCCTCATACGCACATTTATTGCTATATATTTGTGCCCTTACTTGGGCAAGAATTCATGCATGCTTGTTTGCATTGATGCATCAATGATTGCAACGTGATTTTTTTATTGGCAAGGCCTCCTTGGATTTTAGAATGAACTCCAACCATGCAAATGATTTGCAAAATTCCCTACGTGAACATAATGTATACCTGTTACCTTTTCTAAAAATGAACCGTTTTTTTGCCACTTGGTTTTGACTTCCTTCTCTGTTATTATTTGCAGGAAGATGACAGATACTTCACCTTGAATGTTACTATCACTGAAATATTTTTGCACCTGAGTGAATGGATTAATGATGGCACCCTTGCAACTGAGAAATTTCTTGAATTCATTGAAAATGTTCTACTTGGGCAGGTTATGAGCTCAGTTAATGCTATCCTGTTTAGAGCATGTCTTCAGTTGTCCATTTATGGAATTTCTTATGTTGCTGACTGTTACCATTATGTATTCTTGCTGTTTCTAGTGCTTATTTTATCACGCTGCATGTCTGCTGATTGAAAATTTGATTGAATTTATAATTGTTTCATTGGCTATAAATATCAATTATGAATGTGTAGTAACTTTCCTCATCCAGTTTTTCAATTCGAGGATATTTGTTACCAATTCCTATTTAGTTCTTTGCATTTCTTCTTGGCCCTTTACATTTTTCTTCCAAAACCAAGACAGTTTCATTAGTACTTCTAACATTTTATGGCGAAGGCACTTATTATACATTTCATTATATTTTCCCCCTCTTTTCTTACCACACTAAGAATGAAAAGTACAAAATGTTCCCTTTTACCTTTCAAGCAGAGGAACACAAAAAAAAAAAAAAAAAAAGCCAAATCCTCCTTCAACATATATATTGTGTACTCTTGGTGTGAGACTGGCAGTATGGAAATCCCAAAGTTGATAAAAAGAGAAGCACCTTTTAAGAAGATTCTTGTAAGCTAAGCCCAAGCTAGCTTGAACTAAAGCTGCAATTATTCTCCATAGCCATGAGCTTAACTTCCTTCAATCTTTTCCTCTTTCATATCTTGGAATGAAGCTTGGTTCCTTATTCTTTTCTTCAAAGTTCTACTGTTTCTTTCTTTTTGTATTCACCAACTTGTGATGTGATCTGCTTACCTCGTTATCTTTTTCCTTCAGATTATAAGACTGATTTGCTCTTCCGAACTTATAGTAAAGATTACTTGTCTCCTCTATAAGAAATGATGATGTTAGAAGAGGAAAAGTTTCTCCCTCTAGTGAGAGAGGCCAGGAAATAAATAAAATTTCCCTCATATAATTTATAATTTGGAATGCTTCAGCTCCTTCTAGTCCATTTTCACCTGCTACTTGAATCTTACTATGCTGACAATTTTATTCCAAAGGCCTCTGAAAAGCTTAACAATCTCCATTGTTAGTGAGAAAGTATGAGAAGAAAACCCTTTCAACTTGCAACAGGATTTGTTCACTTGATCTTCATTGGCTATCATTGTCAAAAATTTCAGGATGTCAAATTTAGAGAAACAGATAACTTGCTAACGTAATTCCATTGAAGTTGGAGCAATGGAAATATCACTGTTGATGTACTTGATTTAGAACTTAATGTCCTCAGGCTTTTTTAAATTTTGATTTGAACCATAAGTATCTGATAATGACTTATGCACGTGCTTGTATCTCCTGCAAACACCACTTCGTTGATAAATTTGAGGGCTATGTATCTGGATACTCTATTTGATTAATATCATTTTTTTTTGACTATTTAAAGAGAAATTTGTGCTTCTACTGTGGATACAAAGTTTGCAGATGTTTCAGTAAGTTTTCTGGCAAAAGATATTAATAGAAATGTCTATAGCAGGCTGGGACCCATGTGCTACGTAAAAAGGTTCACGTGGAAAAGCATTTAGGCTCAGTGTTGCCATACATACCAGGACTTGTATCGCAAGTTATGGGCAGTTGGAAAACTCGTCTTCTAGAGGTTTGTCTGCATTTCATGAAATAACAGCATTTACCTTACCAATATATGTAATGTAACCTATTAATTTGGTTTCTTGTGGGGGGAAAATTGTCCCATGCTATTTATTTGAAATTAGAGGACACTGTGAAAGTCCAACTTAGTTTACTTTTTGCAGGAGACTGCCTTTGTTAGTCCTGAGAGCTTAATTACTTCAACATGTCATCTGCTGCTAAATTTCTAGGTTATATGCCATGTTTCACTATCATATGACTTATCTGCAGAGAATAATGCATAATAATTTGGACTTGTAAATCTTGTTGCAGGGTTTTACTGGTGCATTTAAAAATTGCAAGGTGGATAGCAAGCTGATTTTGGCATACTTGTCTGCATTAGAAGAAATGCTATTTCCTGTAAGGATCAATATTTATAAATTCTTCAAAATGTTTATTGGGACAACTCTACCATATTTTTCACATTGAAAAATATAATTTGAGTTCTAATAAATTTGGTTGGCCTTCTTTACCTAAATTTCTTGCACAACAGATGACATGTTGCATGTAAATAAGATTGTACTCATTGTATTTGATGTCCTCACTCGTTTTCTCCCATTGCAAGATGGAAAATCAAAGTCTGCTGTCATTTTCATTCAGCTACCCAGACTTATTAAGCCATCAGATTGCATGGGTACAAGAGCTTCCTAAGATTCTATTGCAATTAGGGGACAAACACCCCTCTTTGTCAAAGGTATCCCTCTGAATATTATTTTGCCTTTTTTGACTTAGTCATAGCTTATCATTTTATGTGTTATATTTTTTGCTTTGTGGTATATATGACTAGATGAAATCAGCATGGTGATGATGATACCTTTACTAGAACTGTTGATAAATTGTGTTATTGTCAAGGACTGAAGTATTGCATCTTACTTGATTCTATTTTAAAATCATGTGCAGTATATTTAAACTTGGTTTAGTTGGCATGCAAAAGTGACATAATTGGAGGATGTACTTGGTAACTTTAGTTGGCACTCCGACTTTCTTCCTTTCTCAATATATTCATTAATAATGCTTGCAGGTTGTTTTAAAACTTATACTTAAAACTGGCCAGTCCTCTCTGCCAAACTCCCCTCTTGCATTGGAGTATGACTATCTGCAATGGCCACTGAGAGAATTCTATAGTACTAGAAGTAAGTATAAGGAATGTAGTAACTCCTTTTACCCTATATGAAACCTTTTTTTTTTTTTTTTTAAAGGCTGACTGCCTTTCTATCTTCATTTGTTGCGCCTGCTGCCTCAATATATGAAAGCATTTCCAAACCCTTTTTCTTTTGATTGTTTGGTATTTAACAATAATTGTTTGGATTTTCAGTTATTGCAGGGACAATACAATATGGACCTTTTACAAAACTCCCAAATGATTGTCAGGAACTTGCCCTTTGTTGCTTATATTATTTCTCAAATTTGAGTTCAGACTTTCTCAAATCATTGATGTACTGTTGTTTATGTAAGCACTTTACATCACTCAATTCTAGTTAATTTTCTTTCCCTACGTAGTGCAACAGAATATGCAAAGTTAACTGATATTAAGGCTGATTTCTCGTCTTCACTACTCGAATGTGGTCAAAAGATGTAAACAATATGATGATTTTATTATTATGCTGATCTTCCTTGATCTGTGTCAATAAGCTACTGAATATTCTGTGGCCTTTTGACTTTGGATATGGATTTTCTGCAAGGTGGTGGTGGTTGTTGTTACTAATCTTTGTGAGCAATAAGTCTGGTTAACTGTTACATTTTTGAAGTTTGCAATCATTTTAGCCTAGTAGATGGATGTCATTTACATTGATTAAATGTTTCTAGCTGAAAAATGTCATCTGTGTTTAACTATGTCTGTTCGATTTCTGCTTAGAAAATGCTAGATTGGTTAACATTTGCTAGATATTTTGGTCACAGGATTAGTTGTGCAGTGTGATTCTTATTGCGTCCTTGAGTTAACTAAATAACAAGTGTATTCTTTAACACTTGATCAACTGATTATCAGCAATATCACTTGCAGAGTAAAGGGTTTTGGTGCATGCTTGTTAGTTTAGTTTCTGCCAAGCATTCAAGTGTCACATGCTGGTTCTACATTGGCCTATTACATGCTGTTTGCTGTGCTATGTTAGTACATGGCATGCTGTGTGCAAAAACTGGTTTTACCGGCATATGGGCATGAGTTAATAGTTTAGTTTTTCTTCTTTGTTGAAACTATTCTAAACTTCTAAGGCTCTTGGATATTATGTTGCATAAAAAAAATAATCGAAACTAACAAATGATATTTAAAAACAAAAAATCTACATTTTTGTATTGATTACCATGCAGTAGCCAGTTTAAGGCAATATTGCATGGCATTACACCCTGACAATGTATGAGCACCAAATGTATGAAATTTGATTGTTAAAATATGTAACAGTCATTGTAAAAAAGGTATACCTTGATCCATTCCTCTACTGCTATGTTGCCATTGATAAAGTCCAGCCTTTTATCTTGTGAAGAAATGTGAAAGCAAATAGAGAGTGTTGGAAGCCTCTTGGCTTGGTACCATGTTTAGACCCTCACAGGTGTGTGTTTAGGTTCACATTGGTTGTGTGTTGGAAAGATCTTGGGTACTTATATATGACCAAAGTATCTAAATGGCAGTTTTTGACTAGCCTTTTTAGGTGAGGTTTTGGATTATTACAAATGATATTAGAGCGGACTTAATACACGGCTCGTAAGCGGGCCTAATACACGGCTCGTATGGACTGGAGGACACCAAAGCACAGGCTTTTTTAGGCTAACCACAAGCCAAACAGGGTGTCTATGCATGGATTTAACTGGATTCAACCCAGTGAGAATGTCAAGGTTTAAAGTGGGGGAGTGAGGACCCATGTAGGGGTGTGTATACAGTCCCATATCAGTTGTGTTGGGGAGATCTTTGGGTACCTATACACTTATACATGGCTAAGTAATCCACATAACACATTCTGACTAGTCGTTCAGAGTGAAGTCCTTGGTTGTTACAAATGGTATCAGAGTGGACTTCGTCTTTAGCCCATGTGATGGGGGGTGTTGTAGCATAGGGTCTTTTGGGACTGATCATGAGTTAATTGTAGTGTTTGTGATTGAATTTTATTGGATTTGGACTCTTAGCCTAGTGAGGAAGCTATAGTTTTAAATGGGGAAGTATGCACAGACCCTTGTGGGTGTGCATTTGGTCCCACCTTAGTTGGGGAGATCTTAGGTACATCCATAGGGTTAAGAAACCTAAATAACAACTTTTGACTAGCTCTTTTGAGTGAGATCCTTGGTTACAAATGGTATTAGAGTAGACCCGACCCACAACTCATGTGAACTAGGAGACACTACAACATGGGCTCCTTTGGGCCCTAGCTATGAGCCAATCATGGTGTTTGTAATTGAATTTGAATGGATTTAGACCCTTAGCCTGTAGAGGATGCTGGGATTTAAGTTGGGGCATATGTGAGGACCCTTCCAGGCGTGCCTTTGTTCCCACTTATTAGCTGTTACCATGGCATAATAGATTGGTGATCTAACATTTTGAGAAAAGGAGAGAGTATCAATCATAGAAAAACTGATAGAGAAAAAAAAACCTAGCTATTGGAATTGAATCGATGACCATAGCATTACAACACATACATACTGACATATATACATAGCGCACACACACACACACATATACACACACACACATACATATATACATATATATATATATACACATACACATATACATGCATATACATATATATACATACATATACATATATATACATGTACATATATATACATGTACATATATATACATACATACATATACATGTGCATATATCTACATGTACATATATCTACATGTACATACATCTACATGTACATATATATACATACATATATATACATGTACATATATCTACATGTACATACATCTACATGTACATATATATACATACATATATATACATGTACATATATCTACATACATATATATACATACATACATATATCTACATGTACGTATGTGTACATACATATGTGTACATACGTATGTGTACATACATATATGTATATGTACGTGTGTGTGTGTATAGCGGAGAGTTTCACACATTAGCTGTTACCATGATATAATAGATCGGTGATCTAACATTTTGAAAAAAGGAGAGAGTATCAATCATAGAAAAATCGATAGAGAAAAAAAATCAGCTATTGGAATCGAAACGATGACCATAGCATTACAACACATACATGCATACATACATATACATATACATATATATATATATATATCTGTGTGTGTGTGTACACGCATAGATACACATATATACATGTGCGTGTATTTATATATGTGTGTGTGTGTGTACACACACACACATATACATGTGTGTGTATTTATATATGTGTGTGTGTATCCACACACACACACACACACAAATATATGTGTGTGTGGTGTGCGTGTGCGCGCACATGCATATATATATGTATGTATGTTCACTCTCCAGAGGGCTAGAAGCTTCAACATCTTTAAGATGCAATAATAGATCCCATGCTTATAGTCTGGTTTTTTAAGTTTAGAAGATTAAGGGAGAATTACTTAAGGGGGCCCTTTTTTTTTTCCCTGAGGTGGGGAGGGGTTGCATCATGTCCATGGATTCAAGCACTGTGTCGTGCCAATCCGTGTTATATGATATGTACAACACTAGTCATACATAAACATGCTGCAGGTGGTACACAGCATTGTTGTGCTTCAATCCATATCTGTCTGTGGCAATTCCTGATGGACACCCTTTTTTTTTTTTTGGCCCTATATCATGTATAAGTGCTAGCACATGACTGGCCTGACATGGTGTAGTGCATCAAGTGGTTCCTTTTTGTTATGGGTAAGTGCGTCAAATGTTTCTTTAATGCATGAAAGCACTAGGAACAAAAAAATATAGGTAAGATCTTGTTGGATTTTCATTGTGTGACACATACAAGAGAAAAACAACAGACAGTAAACAATGATTTTTTATAGTATCAATGCCTTACTAGAAACCAAAACCCTTGTTGAAAACTTACCAATTTAATTCTGTTTCCATGGCTAGTATCACCAACTAGATATGAATAATTGAAACAAGAGGTTTTTATAAGTTGGGCATGTTTGTGTTGCTTGGATACAATTACTTGGCCAAGGTACTGGCGTCAAACTCCTATGGACACACCTATGTATTTGTATCAGAAGGGTGATAGATTCTTCAATTTCAAAAGTGCTTATTTGATAAGGAAAAACATCCTAAGTCGTGGAAAATGAATCTAATTGAAGGTACCTGGGGTGTTCCATCTAATGTCTTCTGTTGTCTTGTTGTAGAAGAGGCTTCGATCCTCTTTTCAGTATCTGTCATCCGCCTGAAAAAAAAAAGAAGAAATATTCTCTTTAATTACTGATTTTAAATATACTATATTTTGGAAATCTGGCCAGTTAAAATTATATATGTTGAAGAAAAGTTTATTTTAATCATCTAGCATACGAGCTTGTCTTTTCTTCTTGATGTTTAAGTTTTCTCTTATTCCTATTATATCAGTCATATTCTTATTTCTCCTTGTTCTATTTTTCTTGTTATGAAGATACCTGGGGTGTTCCATCTCATATTTAGAATATTCTGGTCCAGAGTTTGTCAGAGTTGATAAATCTAGAGAAATTCATGCTTAATTTAGCATTCAATGTCAATCCCCCAATCCCCATCTCTCCTCCCCCCCCCCCCCCCAAAAAAAAAAAAAAAAAAAAAAAACTTTTTTCTCTTCTAAATCCAATGCATCCCAGGAGAATTCTTGATTTTTCTTGCATGTTCTACTTTTAGTCATTTTTTCACCACATCTTAATGCAGGTGATGATTTGGAGCCACTTATATTACTAAGAATTATAGAGGTTTTGCACTTGTCTTATAAAGCTGGTCATGTTCAAATTTCAGACCAAATTGGTTTCTTGGTCGCTTTAGTTGCACGCTTTAAAGTTTTTCCTGGTAATCTCTTGATCACATTTTGCTATTACCTAGTTTTCTGTTTCATTGTTTAGTATTTTTGTTAGTCTACATACTGAATGAATCTTTTGTACCTTGACCTTTTGTTCTTATATGTCTGTTATGATCTAAATGCTGGAACATTCGGCTGAATCTAGGTAATTGACCAGTTTATAACAGTAGGCAACTTTTATTTTCATGTTAAAGATAACCTTTTATTGCAATCAGTAAAATTTAAGTAAATAATTAGTTAATATCTTCTAGTGATGCCCTCTGTTGTTGCCATTGGCCAATTTCAAACTGTAGTAGTTTGGCTCTTTTGTTTCATTTTTCATTTCCTCCTTTTATTCTTATGTTATCAAAGTTACCTGTAAAAACATGATACAAATAGGAATAAGAGCAGAAAACTCATTAATACATTCTCACTGATTGAATTGTGCATGCAAAATTTTCATGGAACCAAACAAATATGATTTAGGTGTAACTTATCAGATGCGCTTAATATAAGAGATCTGCGCTAACGCCCAATTGAACCCCGCAGAATGTTAACCCATGGTCTCCACTCCTTGTGCTAGGTTGTTTCTTGGATCTGCTTTTCACTTTGGAAGAGGCCTCCAGTGTTTTTTAAAATCCTAGTTCAGGTTAGATGCAGAGGAAGAGGGGAGAGAGAGAAAGAGAGAGAGAGAGAGAAGGGGGGCATCCCTTTTTCTTTACATAAGAGGTCCTTTGGTGTCCACCCATCCTGCTCCCACTCTACCGAGGAGGGAGCTCTCACTTGAAGGGGCCCATCCCCTTTCTTCTAATTGGATTTACAAAAGAGGCCAGCATCCCATGTAATTGGGCCCATATATCCTAATCTAATTAGGAGAACAAAAGCGTGCCCATTAAACAGGTGTTCCCATTTAGTTATCTTATGAGCAAGCCTGGTAATGGGCTTGATAGCACCCTCGACATCTTCTACAAGTAATTTATGCCCTACACTCATAGTACACAAGCTCTAATGCCCTGTAACCTTCCATGTGCCAATTTGTGCACTTTGTGGTCCTATTTTTGCAAACATTCCAGAACTGAATCATGCTATGGTGTAATGCTATCAATATGAGGATATAGGTTTCTAGTCAAAAGAATATCATATATAAAGGTAACCAACCTCCAAATGTAGGACCTATCATATCTCATATGACCCCCTGCACTGAAGTTATCAATGACTTGGAAATTGTTATTATAGCAAATTCCCTGAGATACTAGTCTGTTTGCTTGATAGTTCAACCATTCACATTTTCCCTTCATAATATCCACTATAAGGTTTGCCAAATCATCTCGATCTATCTAGCTCGGGGCGTGCTGAATTGTAATAGCGGTTGATCAAGATGGTTCCAGTGTTCGAAACGAAACATCGGTGAAGACTGGGGGAGGGAGAAGAAAAGAGAGGAAAAAGATAGAGAGGAGGGAAGGAGAGTGAACTGTCGGGAAGGCCCATTGAAGCCTTTGGAGCTTTGCCTCCTTTGGAGAGAGAAAACTAAAGAGATAGAGAGAGGGAGGGATAGGGAGGAAAAGAATGGGAGAGGATGGGGAGGCCAGTGCTGGCTGCTAGAGGGCCACAGAGGACCTCGAATGGTCGGATTTTCCTTCTTGACCTTCGTTGGATCGATAGGGGCGAGTTACCTTTGTTTCGATTAGGATTTTCATTTGTTTTATCAATTTACAATGAAACTTACAACACTGTTGCTAACTTCATTGTGAATTAGGAAAAAAAATAAAATCCCAATGTTGTGGATGTCACTGTGAATTAGGAAAATAATTAAAATCCTGATCGGAATAGGGGACAAGTCACCCTAGTTTCAATCAAGTGGAGGTCAAGGAAAATCTGGCCATCCGAAGGCCTCAGCAGCCCTCCAACAGCCATCGAGGGCATCTTTGCCCTCTCCAGCTCTCTTCCTCTCCCTCCCTCCCCCTCTCTCTATCTCTCTTTTCCTCTCTTGGTTCTTCCTTTTCTCTGCTCCTTTAGTCACCCATGGGCCTCTGCAGCCCTCTAGTGGCCACCATTAGCCTCTCCGCCTTCTCTCTCTTCTTCCCTCCCTCTGTCCCTTCCTCTTCACTCTTTTCCTTTCTCCCTCTCTCCCTTCCCCCTCTCTTTTTTTTCTTTCTCCACTTCCCCCTCCCTTGCTCTCTGCTATGTCGGTTCGGGCTCGGCATGGGGGCATACCAAACCGTGCTACCGGCCGATTGGTATGGGCCCCAGTACCCACATAGCGAATCTTAATCCATTAAGTTTTATTAGTTCTTAATATAATGTATTAACATTGTTGAAGTGTTAACCGAACACATCCATTGGTTTTTGTAGTATGTTTAGATGTTGGAAAATTTCTTAGATTTTTTTTTATAAATTAATATACTTTATAATTATCTTATATATAAATTAAACTTTATTGGAACTTTTGCAAAAAAATACTGGTTGGCTTACTTTGCCTCAAGGTTCGCATCTTAATATCGGACCTTGTACTGATAGCATCCTATTACAGTGTCGGTACGCGGTATGGTATTGAGATGACGAGATGTATTGTGTTAGTATAGTATGAGACTGTGTACCAGTTTGGTACCGATATGGTACAGTATCGATTGATCTTTGCCTTGTCAATCCTTTTGCTCAACTCGATAATGCTTCCATATTAGATGGTGGATTCTTTGACTTCTAATGCACCCCTTGACATAGGCCATGTGCACCCTAATGAGCCATTGGGCATAAACTGTATTTGTAGCAAGGTAAGCCAGACCATCCAAAACCAGTTGATTTGGGATGAACCAAATCGGTCCGATCTGTTGCTAGTATGGTTCAGCTAGCTCAAAATGAGATATACCTTGCTCTCAGAAATGAAGGCTCGAAGCCCTCTCTGGCTCTCCTAACTCCTGTTCGAAACCCTAGATCCCCATCGACAATGATTAAGACGTCCAACAATGCCATGTGAGCTCTCTCTCTCTCTCTCTCTCTCTACACCCTTTTTGAAGCCTTCGGTGAGTCTGGAATCTCTCACGATGATGATGTTCGGTCTCTCTCTTTCAGGTGAATTTGAGATTTTTTGGAGAAATTATATCTTACATTATGTGCACCACATAATTGTGCACACCACTAATCACAACCGCTTGTTCCTATAGCTGTGCATTGAGATGTGCACTTGATGAATGGAGCCCATAAGAACGAGCGACTGTGATTGGTGGTGTGCACGGCTAATGGCGCACACAATGTAGGATATAATTTCTCAACATTTCTGGTCCAGAGACTCTCTCCCTTTGTCGCACCGATGACGATGACGACAATGTTGTCTGGTCTCTCTCTCTCTCTCTCTCTCTCTCATGTTAGTCTGAAGTCTGTCCCTCCGTCTTTCTCCCTTCTTCCTCTCCCCCTTTTCCCTCTCCCTCCCTCTCCTCCTCCCTATTCAGTCCTCCCTGTCCCTGCTCACAGTTCCAGTCCACCATGCTTTGGTACTATATGGACCGGTATCATATCGTGCTAGTCACTGGCCGACACAATTATTGGTGTTGGTTGTGCTTAGCTATTAGAGATCATGACTTTCGCAAGTTCACATGCATCACTCAAGTTAGGGAACATGCAAATACTATTACAAGATGAGAATAACTTATCCAAATGGTATGGTCTCAAGAAAACATGCCCCCGTTCAGTCAATCAATATAATACAAAAGTGTCAATATGGAATATCTACTTTTGTATTAAGAAGGCTTGTCACTATCTTATAGACATCACCCACAATCAGCAGCTATATGATTGGGTCTCCTAACCTCATTCATAGCTTTATGTAATCGACCGAGTTCCCTACTATGCCCTTATGGCTCTTAGGTGGTTTATACCACATATACATCTCATGCTAATGTAAATAAGAGCAAACTATGCATTAGTGGAGTAATAAAACAATGTTACTAATGCCTCATATTTATCTTGTTAAGTGAAATATGGCTTTATTAGGACATTTTCAATGACTTAGTTCTTGTCCTTTTCCCTTTATGATTTCATTTTGACATGGGTTATCATCTTCTTTTGGTGTTAGTGGAAGCTTGACATAGTGAACTCTTTTGCTGTGGAAGTTGTTGAAGGATTGTATTTCAAATTAATTTCCTTCTTTCTCCAATGCATTTGGAGATATTTTGATGCAGCATAACTTACAATATTAGATTTTGAAACCAAATTGAATGCACTATAGAAGCTAAGAAGCTATCAGTTGCAGGTGGAAGGTGGCCACCTTGGCAGATTGTAACAGAAAAAAAAATATTAGAAAAGTTATTTAAGTTAGAACATGGATAAACATTAATAGAAATAGAGCCAAAAAATAAGAGAAGACAAAGGGTTCCCACTCAACATGCCTATGATGCTCAGTTATAACAGTTTTCTTTTTGAGGAATTGCTTCCATGGTATAAGCTTGGAAACTGAAGCATTTTCTTGAGTGATGTAATTCTACACTGAATTATTTACATCAGGTGGAAAGAAGAGTTCCAAAAGGAAATGATTCTTGAAAGTAGCAGAATGAAGCTTAGCCAGGTTGTGCTTGGGTCTAGTTTTGATTCAAAATTTGCTACCAGGGGAATTCTAACTGAGAAGAGAGGGTCAAGGACCCCATTGATCAGGAATTTTGAACTTAGTATGATGTTTATGCTTGACCAACTATTTAATCTAACCTTCCTAGGAAGGATTGATTTTGATCTCCATTACCATTCTGAAGTTGATGATTTGTATCCTCTTGAGTTGTAGTGGAAATCTCATCTCTAGTCTATCAGGAAAATGTTATGCACATAATAGTTGTTATATAGTTCCAAAGTAAACTACATGAAGCGGGGAAACTACCATGAGACACCATCAAATGTGGCTTATATACCATGGAATCAGACCACATTGTAATTGTGAGGTTTATTGGTCATGGGCTCTCATACATTGAACATGGGATATAGGTTTCGTGGTAGCATGCATGTTTAGGAAGAACTAACAGAAGCAGCTACATGGAGGGGCAAAAGTGGAGCTAATAGGAGGAAGAATAAAAGGATAGGAGGCAAAACTGTAAATTAGCAGGTACAGGAAGGGGATATGAGGAAGAAGAGGAAATTGAAAGTTGCAAGTGGTAAAAGAGAGAAAAAAAAAGAAATGAAATGAAGCTTAACCTTGATATTTGTCAGTCAAGAAACTGCTGTTAGTTGTCTATTGGAAATCCCTATTCCCTGCCAATTCCTTGCTGGCTATGTGCCCAAGTTTGTATTTCTTCCTCTATCCTTCTTGGCGATTTGGCCATGAAGGAAGCTACCCTGCATGGTTTTACAGCCTCTTGTTTGACTTGTGTAATACCTGATAAGATGGGGAGATCTTTATGCTTGATATATAGCCTTTTCAACTCCATATCTTCTATAAAGTGAGACTAGGCACACTAGAATCCTAGCATCACATTGATGCAGTATGATATGATATATAAAACTGATGGAGACGTGTTCCAGTCATACGTTATTCATAAAGCTCTGCAGTACATTCACAATTGTCGAGATCAAATTATATTGTAAACAAAATTGTATGCATTTTTGTTGGAATTTTTTTTAAACCAAGATTTGAAAAGTTGTGCATGCATCCTTGTACGGGTACACAAGGGCTTGGTACCCCTTTAGTGCTGAATACCTTTTCTATTTATTTTAATTTTTTGGCTAAATAGTACCAAGGCACTTACCATACTGGTTGGTAACCAGCATAGGTTGATACCTTGATATGTAAATCCTTGTCCTTAACCAATATTTCTTACATCCTATAAGAAATGGAGTTTTATAGGACACTAACCTGTATTTTGCTATCATAGTGCTTGTGTAAAAACTAACCAAGTTATGTCTTAGCACATGTTATTTGCGGATAATATATAGTTTTAGGGGATGAAACTAAGATTGGAGTTAATCGCAAGTTGGAATTATGGAGAAGTGCATTAGAATCAAAAGGTTTTAAGTTAAGTAGAACCAAGACGGAATATACCGAATGTAGTTTTAGTAAAATTAGAAACATAGATGAAGGTAAAGTGAAAACTGAGGCATGAAATTCGTAAGAGTGATTATTTTTGGTATTTAGGATCGATTATCAACAAGGAAGGGGAGATTGAAGATGATGTTATCCATAGGATTACCCAGGGTGCATAAAATGAAGAAGTGCAAACAGGATATTATGCGATTGTAGGATACTTGCTAAGTTGAAGGCAAAATTTTATATAACAGCTATACAACCAGCAATGCTTTATGGTACAAAATGTTGTGCAGTTAGAGAATAACATGCATATAAGATGAGTTGCTTGAAATGAGAATGTTGAGATGAATGTGTAGCAATAGAAGAACAAGGTAGAATAAGAAATTAAGTCTTTTGTAAAAGCAGAGGTAGCATAAATAAATTGAGAGAAGGACAATTTAGATGGTTTGGACATGTACAATATAGGTCGAGGGATACTCTAGTATAGAGTGATTTGATACATGTAGATGGAAGAGGGTTAAAGGTAGAGTGAGAATCATATGGGATAAAGTAGTAAGGACTTGATATTGCTACATCTTTCAAGATGTGTGGCCCTAAACAGAGTGGAGGAAATGATTCATGTGGTTGACCCCAACTAGTTTGGGATTAAGACTTGGTTGAGTTATGTTGATTTGCTAGTGATGATTCCATTTATCTAGCATCTATATTTACCCTAAGGTGATGAACTTAATGTAGCCGTAGATATTAAGTGTTACTTATAATGAATCTGGTGTCAGTATCTATAAAAAGATTTATCAGGTTTGTTGTTGTCTTAGGTGCATTGGCTTGCAATCATGAATCTCTCATCTTGGTATTTGCTGTCACATGAATGTCATTCTCCACTTGATATAGCAAATTTCCTTTTTTCTTTTTTAATCTTGTTCTTCATCTAGTTTTTGAAGGCTAATTTCTTGAATAGTTTTTGAAGTCAAAAAAGCAGCAAATTAGTTTCTTTTCATGGATGCTGATTTTTATCTTAAGACTGCAATTTTTATTTCAGAGGAGATTTGCATGGAGAATGAAGGAATGGTCTCGAATCGGAAAACTTTCAAGTCTCTCACTGGTGCTATTTTCACATGCCTTTCTCAGATGGGTGACAATTCCTTGATTCTAAACGTGCTGTGCCAGAACATATTTAATGAGATAGTATGTTTTCAACCTTCCCTAACTTATTTTCTTTTTGCTTGGAGAAGCTATTGAGTTTGATGCTTTTTAAGTGCTGTGTTTTTTAGTACTTTGATGTTTCTGCGATCCCTGAATGGTTGTTTTGCTAATGATTGGTGTTGTGGACTTGTGGTGAAGATTTCTGCTCCTAGCTGAACAATGTGGATCTTACTGTATTTTGCTCTTTGTCGCAGTCACAAAAGCCACCTCTAGATAACATTCATGGGCTGCTCAGAATGATCAATGCACTTGATACCAGGCCCACGAAACTTTCAGAGGAGAACATTAGCAGCCTAGGCAACTGCCTCTCTAGCTATATGGTTGATGCTGCTTCTGTATGTATTATCTCACCTTGTGCTGTCACTTTTTCATGCAAGTCCTTCAATAACATTGCCTTGTACAGAGATTATCGAGTTCTGGGTTCCTGATTTTGTATGATACTCTGTGGTGGCTTTATTATTTGTTTATTTATTTATTTATTTGCATAGGTGATACAGATCTAATCAATGATTTTTAAAGAAAATCAGTGACCCATCTGAAACTCATGAGTAGAGCATTAAGTGGAAACTGGGATTTTGGTTTTCAGCCAAGACTGTAAAACTCAAGTGACATGTTTTGGTTTTTAGTTAAATCCATAACTATATTGGCTTCAAGGTTTCAACTAAAACTGGACCATGGGGCACTGCTTATGTGTATATGGGAAAGTTATGCCCCCACCTCCTCCACTCCCCATCTTTAAAAAAAAAAAAAAAAAAAATCCTGCATGTGATCTTCTAGATTTGAACCTGCAACCTTTCCCTTGCAGCAACATGATAAAACGAGGAGCCACTGAATGTATCCAAGTTCTTTTGACTGCAGATCATGCAATCTTTCCAGTTATTTCTTGATTTACTTTAATTGTAGGGAGCATTTATTAATACTAAACGTGGATTCTGCAAGTTCTGTTGTGATTGGAAGCATTAAGTGTTTGTTTCTGAAAAATTCATGATAAAGATTAAATTTTTTTGGAGGATTTAAGATATTGTTTTGGGTTCGTGAGAGAGGGGAAATGGGAGATGAAGGTTTTCGGAGAAGCTTAGTTTTGTCCAATGATTCCCAAGATCTAAGCTTTGAAGTGAGATTTAAAGTCCACAGTCTTCTGTAGGGGGTTGAGTCCCAAAACCTCAAAAATTTCTCTCTGTATGCTATAGACACTCTCTGGTAGAACTTGTCTTGTTGATTATGATCTTTTCATGTATGGTTCTATCTTTAATTTTTTTAAGATTATACTTAATGAACTGCTTTTTTTTTTAAAAAAAATTGCTTTATAGATGTATTTTACAGTTCATCCCTTGTGGACTCATACTTCTATAGATTATAAACTATTCATGTGTTGAATTGCCGTCAAGCAGTTTAATGAATGATATACTACTTTAGAAGAATATGAGGCTTGCCTGATTTAGAACTGTTTTTTTAATAATTTATCATGGTATCAATTTGCACTAAAGGAATCACATAATTATAACACACAACTTTTCATGTCTCACTAGTGTATTGTCTTGATTCATTTCCTTTTTTGTCTTCTTTATGTGTTTTTTGATTTTTTTTTATAGTTTAGAATTTAGATTATTTTAAGGTGGAAACTACGATAATTGGAGCAAAATCCATTGGAACTGTGGAAATCAGAACTTAGTTTGCCCTTGTGAGTTGTGACACCAAAGTCGGAATTGAATTTTGAACCTCTGGAGGAGCCGTCCTTGTGGATAGTGTTTTGGGTTTTTATGTAGCATGTTGATGGGATTAAACATATAGATGTTGTAAACACAGAAAAAATTGGAAGCTGTTAGGTATTTTGGGTTCTGAAGTACTTAAGGCTGAATGAAACTTTCCTTTTTTTCCCTGGTAGGGTTTAAGTCTGTATGCTATCTTACGTTTCTTGAGAATTCTCAAATTTGGGTATCAAATATTGGTATTTTATTTTGGGAAAACCAAATTTTAACTGTTATTGTGCTTCATATTTGATGGCTTTACCATATATTATGTCATTGCTGTTGATTGCTAAGCATTGCCATTTATTTGGTATTTCTTTCTCACTCTAGCCAATTCCATAAACTGTAGATGTTGTATGAAGACATTTAGACACCTCAAGCTTCTATGTGTTAGTAACACACTATTTTAGCTTGTCATTAAACAACATAGCATTCTTTGCGCTGGTGTCTAACACCTAATAATACTAACTCCAGCTTCAGTGCCAGCAATAACTACCATAAATATAAATCCCACAAAGTATGTGTGGCAGGGATCTGGGCTCCGTTAGATGGATTAATTCGCTATCCTATATGCTAGGACATCTGATTAGTGACTTGGGCCTTGTAAAGTTTTGTATGTCTAGAGTGAATAATTTTCTTTGGTTTACTTATTCATCACTCTGTTATGTTATTTAAGATGTGTTTCAAACATGTCTTATTATTGAAGTTACTGGTACCTTTGTGATGATTTATTGTTTGATTCAAGTTTTTATGACAATAAATCTTATTTTGTGCTAATTGTGACTGAAAATTATTTTTGTTGTCTATGTGGTGGTTTCTTTCTTTGACACAGTACATACCAGAAAACATTGATGTGGTCGTTCACTCTGATGGAATCAGCATATATCAATACTATTTCCAGCCTTGCATCTTCCTGTTTTACAGAAGTGACAAGCTCTTATATTACATATTGAAGTTCCTTGATTCGTTGATAATAGAAGACAACATGCTACTTTCTTCTTGTTCTGATGTTAAATTTGCATCTGAGCCTTTAAGAAAAGCACATGCAGTTATTTTTATCCTAATCTTCATGTATAATGATGGGAGACTCCACAGAAATCTGTCTTCAAGTGAAGCAACCATCAAACATATTTTGCAGAACATATGCAGGTTACTGGTAAGCACTTACAGTACAAGCATGAATGCCTTGAGCACTGATTATTTTTATTTCATATAATTCTTATGTGGCTCAAAAAAATATGTGAAACTCTATTTTGGTTGAGATCGGTTGGTTTGAGTCTGGTTTGGCGGTTCTGTGTAGTTTTGGCTGAAATGAATTAAAGTTGAACGTGGATGCTTTGCTCATTAGTTTTTTGGTATGCAGGATCCACCGGAAGTCATTTTTTTTCAAAAGTATATACAAGAATATGGTGTCAATATTGGGTCATTTTTCTTTTACCTTTTGTGATTTATATTTAGCGATTCTTATTCATGGATGATTTGTGGAGGAGCCTTAAGTCTAAAATTGTATTTATATATATATATATATATATATTTTAAGATTGTAAGCATTTTGGTTCCAAAAGTTCAAATTTTTCTTGTCTAAGATTTGGGGTTTTTATTTTTTAAATCTTTTTAAGCTTTCAGTGGGGAAGGTATCCATGAGTAGATCAAGTCCTCAGGTAGTGGATTGTCAAGGTTTAAGCCTGAATTTGCAAGATCTGAGCTTAAGTCTTATGCTGTACAAACTTGCATGCTGATCCCTGGCACTTGATGTGATAGTAACCATTGTATCCTGTTCATCTTTATGTGTACTTTTATGTTTGTATTTTTCATTTTTGGCTTGAGATGAAATCACCAAAACCTATACTACATGATGCCAGCCATCCCCTCCCCCCCCCCCCCCCCCCCCACCTACAAAAAAAAAAAAAAAAGAACACACACACACACGAGAAAAAAAAACCAAAAAAAAAAAAGAGGCAATACCGAAACCATGTTTTCTAACATGGTTTTTAGTTGTCCTGTATAGGCACTGCCATGGAAACAAACTAATTGTAAATTAAATTTCATGTGCTGATGTTTAGTTGCCTTCAAACAAGCTGGTTCTGTAGATTATAGTGCTGCCTAGGTAAGTGTCTTGGTTATTTTAAGTTAGAATAATGGATCGGTGCTGATTAATATTTTTTTTGTATATATAATGCAGGGGTCGAGCAAATTTAATATGACTCTTGAAGAAAGACATAGAATACAGAGCTTGTTTGACCATCTGAAGATCAGGGTATGCAAACTACATTGTTGGGATGTAGATAATCTGGAAAAAGTATGAGAATTCAAGTTATACATGGGAGTAAGAGCACGTACATGTCCATTTCTCTTTTGGTTTTGCATTTCTTGACTCCAATAGTGCATTCAGCTTTTCTTCTTCTTTACATGCTTTCTTACCTCTTTTTTGCTTGCCAATATTAGCAAGAAGTAGATCTGTTTTGCTTATATTTAACTGTTTCATTTTATGGTATTCTGGATTTTCTTTCCTGTTCCTTTTTTTTCTTAGCTCTTAGATGCAAGTTCAAATAATTATTTGATGTTCTGACCCATATTTGGAGGATAATAAGTCAATCCTTTGTCTCATGTAATAGATTTTTTCAGTGTTCATAAATCGTGCCTTGTTTTGGTTATCTGAACATGGAACTAGAAGCCTTCTTTCAATTTTACCAGGTCTCAAATCTCAATTACCGAACTGCGCCTATTTGGTCAGACTGGCACAGAGAGGCCAAGGGTTCTTTTATTAACTGGTTAGCTGACTTGCCTGATAGGGTGGCAACTCCTTTGGAGACTAAAAATTCTGATAGGATGATGTCCGGTCTCCATATCCTTATGATTTCTCCTACATTAGGATTTTCTGAGTAGCTTAAGATTGAGTAAATTAAGAAATCTATAAGAGGCTGTCAATCCTCCAGTCACTTTTCTTTTTCTAAGGGATGCCAGACTCCATTTAAGAAGGTGATTTCCAGTATTTTTGAAGTCTTCGTATCCTAGTCTGCTCCTTTTTTTTTTTTTGCCTCCCCTCAGGATTTTCAGCTTGTATACATATATCAAAAAAGTAGACTTCTCATGTATTCCAAACAAGTTCAGTCAGGCCAACCATAGTTGTTTTTTATTTTATTTTATTTTATTTATATGTTAGAAAACTTTCAGTGATATTTGAAGCCAAGCCCTCAAATATGAAGAGATGACAACATGACTTTTTTTAATGCCCTTTCTAGTGAAACATTTCAGGCTGAAGTTCTTTTTTTCATTGGCATATCAAAATTTGATGTCATGACTTTTTAATTATTGAAGCAGTCAGATACTGAATTTTCACCAAATAGTATTCACATCATCTATCAGTGTCTTGTGTCACCTGTACAGTTATAGGGCAACTGGTCAATGGGCAATGCTTGCATGTTTTGAACTGTTTCTTGCGAATTAAGTATACCATATATTGACTACTAATCTAGTTTGAATTGGAAGTTACTAGTATTATTGAACATCAAAACGCTATTTTATAAAGCTTTACACAGAATTTAGATTCCAATGAAGTATGGTACTCTCTATTTTTGTTGTTGTTCTTGACTCCTAGTGACGACGATGCATGTCTAAATTACAGGTTTTTGTTATCTAAAGAACTTGGTTACCTCATCCTGGTGGTACTTCCAAGTCCACAAGACAAAGTTGCTATCAGAGTATCTTTGTATTTTTGAAATGTTGATCAATGCTGCATTGAAAGTTCAAGAGCAGTTCTTTGGAATTCTGATAAAAGAATACCATCTTCAACTAACCCTGCAACCCCCTCCCCCTTCACACACGCAAAAATTAAAGAATAATGAGCAATGAGAAGATTCTGCAGCAACATCATCATGTAGGAGGATCAAATGCTTCTCAAGAATCTTGAATGAATTCTTCCACCATATGTTGTATGGTTGCTTGATTCAATTTTGCGGTCCATTGAATTGGAGCGTCCACCCATATATTTATCCTCCAACATTTGCGGCGGCCACAGTACATAACGGACATCTGTTAACCTTACACTACTGACCGAATTGTGATTGCCATTTTGGCATCAATTAACTTTGTAAGCATTTATTAAATTGCATCGTGTCAATTTATGTATCGTGGTATTTTTCTCCAATGTAGTATTTTTTTATTCTTTTATGAATAAAGTAACATTATTTTTTTAATTCTGTGCCAGTTTTTCTTCCAATTGTAACAATAGCATGAATATATTTTATTAGCAAAGATGGAAGATGCTTTTACGGTATTTTTCTCCAATATTTTTTTTGTTTTATATTTTTTATGAATATAGTCACATCATTTTTTTAAATTCCTATCAGTTTTTCTTCCAATTGTGTTGCCATAATGAATATATTTTATCATCAAAGATGCCAGATGCTTTTAGCTCGCTCTCTCTCTCTCTCTCTCTCGCTACTGCATGGCAGCGTGAGCATGCAGGCCTTACAGCACCCTAACTTCTTCCATCGACCAAAAAAGAAAACCTTCAGAGTTTACTGCCTTGGACATGTAACCTTTAGAGTTTACTTGCAACTCTTAGTTTATGGCAACCTATTGCCTTAATTTATTCTTTGCTGTACAGAAAAATTGATTTCATGTTTTGTATGATAGAAAGCAGGGCATTTATTTACGTAATGCACATCCATGCTCTATAATGCTTTCCTTCAGAGGAAAAACACGCCAATGTACCTTATCCGTGATAATGCTTCGGAATTGACGGATGTTGACAGGTTATACGGAGCCTATGGTTTTGATCCTTCATTTTTGTTGTCACTGATGATCCAAATTTTAAAGTGATCAAAAATCACTATATTTTGTTGACTAGAGTGTAATGATTAAATATCTTCGGATATGTACAAATAACTTGTTTGGTATGCAATGAAAATTTAAGATCACTGATCATATAATATCAAAAATATTTTTAATATTTCTAACATATACGGAGGAAAATTTTGGATGATCGTGATTGGATTGAGAAAATGAAATCATCGTTTTGAATCACCCTCTCAATAAAATTTTGAGTTGGATTGAGGATTAGAACAGAAAAAATTTTAAAAAAATATATAATAAATTTTTTTTCTTTCTAATCATCATGATAAAAAAAAAAAAAAAATTCCTTCTTTTTCTTCATGAAGCTATCCACCCAACGCGTAAATAATATTGGATGCATGCACGAAAAAATATCACGGCAAAAAATAAAATATTTTCTCCTTTGGTTAATGTATGTTAATATAAAATCATCATGATGGAACGATGTTGGATACCCATCTTCAAGAACGGATTTCTTATCACGGCATTGTATGGTAATTTGAGGAGTGGGAGTGGGATATTTTAAAATCACCACCATATAGGATCATCATGGTATAACCAAATACGATGATTTTATTATCTTCATTTACATCATCTTTGATTTTGAATAGATTACCTTATATCAAACGCCCCTTGTTTCCTGTCCTTCTTGTAATCCTGTGCAATCGCCTGCTTTGCTTTGAAAAGAAATTTAGCTGCTCGCGGCCTACTGTTCGTTTTTATGATGAAAAAGGTTTCGTTTCTTCTTCTGCTTGGTTCTCTTCGGACCCGAATCAAGGAATCATCTCTTCGATCTGTTGAGGTGTGGTCTGAAGCCTATATCAAACTGGAATGTGAGGGGTATGGTACTGGCATCCGCGCAAAGGATTCACAAAGAACAAGATGAGTCCACAAAAAGTTGGATAGCATTGCCGAGCTCTCCTGCTTCAGAGTTGCCTTTGGACGCTACACTTGTGTTTTTGGTGATTAAAGAGCTCGTTCTTGAAGATGAGTCCTGCACTGCTGGCATCGCAACGAAGGAGGTTGGCTGCTGGTGAAGCTTTGAGGCCTTCGGCAATTATGCATCTAGAGCTAGGGTTTCTAAATTCTTGGAGACTGCCATCGAGGGGATTGGAGACAAAGGAGGCAGTGATGGCTTTGAGTGGGATGGTGCGGGGAAGCTCCGGCCTTTGTGGGGGGGTCTTTTTATATAAAAGAGAAAAAAAAATTTCGTAGGAATGGTAATGGGTTGGATATGGATCGGAGTCGATATCCATATTTTTTTCATAATTAAAAATATCATACTCATATCTGCTATATGCCTATCTCAAATCAGGTCAGATCAGATCAAGTGGAGATGCATATTAGGTCGGAACAGATCAAATAGGGATGTGGATCGAATCACATTAGATCAAATGGAGATATTAACATTATAAATTATTATAATTTTGAAAATGAGATATATGAGGAGTTGGATTGGTTTGCATCGAGTCGAATACCTATTAATATTATAAAATTAATATAATTTTGAAAATAAAATATATATTAAGGTTATATTGAGTTGGGTTCAGAATAGAGCATATCATTATCCGTATATGATCCGAACTCACCTCGGATATTTTTTTTAGAATCTATATCTACTCCGAGTTGAGGCATGGTGACCTTCGTGATCTCTCATCACGAGAAATTACTGCATGGACCAACTAAATAGCAAATCCCGGAGTATGGTAGATAACACAAATTGATGAAATACAAGGGATAATGTGGCATATTATCCACTGTTGGGTTTGGTGTGGCCCGTCAGATCTGATCCGAATAATAATTAGGCCCTCACCACAATTATAGATATTATTACATGGACCACGTCCAGTGGACCAGTTCAAATCCTGAGGCACCTAGAAAACAAACAACACTCGTTGGATCTTGAAATGTTTAAATGCAAGGATTTTTTTTTTTTTTGGTATAGGTTTAAATACAAGGGTTGATATGGCGGTGACGACTAGAATGGTCCACTGCACGTGGTCCATCTTATAATTAGACCCACAATTGATCGTTACAAAATAATAGTTCTCTTATATATTATATAAACAAAATTTTGCGAGCCACAAGCCTGACACCTTGTATTTCTCTAGTCATGACTTTACTGACGGCCCTTATTTCGATATCTGAACGGTCAAGATTTGATAAGAACACAATCATGAATCAAATACTCATTCCTCTTGAATACGTAACACATGCTGTGCATTCGGGTGTTTCAGATTCGAATCATTCATCATATCCTTATCTGCGCTAGAAAGTGTACTGTCACCATAAAAGCTAAGAAAAGTGAACAAAATAAAGCAGCATAATAGGTCACATGGTAATCTTTTCATTTTGTATAACCAAGAGGAACGTAATACGTGGGATTGATCACCTTTTATGTCACCGTGCTAACTTTGTATAAAGACATGGATGCGACTAATGATGGCATCCTTAGTCACATCGATAGCAAGTACCAGGGATGAATAAGCAGCACAGGTTCGTCTTTTAAAAACCAAATAATGGCACGCTGTTCTCACAATGGGTTCGAGTTCAACCTATTGATTTGTAGTCACGTTGGCATTATTACTAAGTACATGAAACGACCAGTAATGGTGTAGGACTACCAAATCATTTCTTTTTGAGTAATGTTAGGTGGTCCTCGTTATCTGCACAGGGACAAATTATCTCTATCCCATGATGGGAAGGGAATAATGCAATTTCGAATTTTTTATCAAAATATAATTATTTTTATAAAAATTATCAAAAAAACATTCCTTCGATCTTATATACCAATTCATCATAATCCACATCATATGAAAAGATGAATTAGCAATAGAGAGCCACTGTATCCAAAAACGACTCATATAGTTGCCTTATGGAAGAGCGATTCATGGAGCTATTTTATCATAGGGCGACTCTATTCATGGAGCTATTTTATCATAGGGCGACTCTATGAGTCGCCCTTCCATAGGATGACTTAGAAGCCCTCAGACTTCGACTAAACCACTCCCTCCCCTCTCTCTGTCACTTGGACAAAACAAAAAAAAAAAACTAAACCTTCAGTCCCCGCCTTTCCCTAACTAATTCTTGGTCCTCGCCTTTCCTCGCCATATGATCCTCTAACTTACCTCTCGATCCTCGATACGAGAATCCCTCCTTCTCCCTCTCGATCCCCGACGCGAGAATCCTGCACTCCCTCTCGATCCCCAATGGCTCTCTCTCCTTCTCTCGGCACGAGAACCCCTCTTTCTCTCTCTCTCTCGGCCCCTGACGGCCCTCTCTCCTCCTCTCGGCCCACCCCCCTCCTCCTCCCGATGTACCGCTGTCGCTCCCTCCTCCTCCTCGTGTTCTTCGATGAGAACCCCCCTCCCTCTCCCGCTTGGTCCTCGACGGCCCTCCCTCCTCTCGACCCACCCCCCTGCGTACTGGTGCCCTGACCTCCTCTTCCTCTCGGCAGTCCTTGGTGCGCCACCCCACCCTCCATCCCGAGATGCCATCACGCCATCAAGAAGGTAATTTTTATTTTTTTTATTTTTATAATTTTATTTTTTTATATGAATTATAAGTTTATTTGTTCAATAATATATGCATTGGACAGGAGGAAGGTAATTTAACTTAAATAATATTAATTTATAAATAAATTATCAAAATAATTTCTTACTCAGTCATTTGTTTTTAAAAATTTTGCATTATATAGAACCGTAGACCCATTTTTTGATTAATGTATATATTTTAAGACGTCTGTATATTTATATTTTTGTACGAATGAGAGAATTATGTATATTGATCAATTGACTGTCTAGTTTGGACAGTTTGAAAATTATAATTAATTTTATAGATAATTATGATAATCAAACGATGCATAATAGGGGCTGAAAGAAATTTCGGATAGTATTTTTCTTTAGTTCTTCTCACATATTTTCAGTCAGATGGGGAGAACTAAGAAAAAATACTATCAAAATTTTTTTTGATCCCTATTGTGTCTCGTTTGATTACTGTAATTATTTATAAAATTAATATAATTTTTGAATGGGATAGAACCTAACTTTACCTATTAGATGGTGATAGGATGCATTTATTATGTAAGTCATTTTAAATGTTAAGTACTTCCTCCTAATGAATATCTGTTTATATATTCATGCAGTTACTTCTCACAATAATTTTTAACAAAACGGATCTAAATCTTGTCACTGTTATTTTTCATTGAGATAGAAGGATCAGTCATGATGCTAATGGTATATATCATGATAGTGGAAGGATCCGGATGACCATAATAGACCGTAATGCAACATATCAAGAATTTGTACAAGTCTGCTATGCTGTCATTGGATGGAACCCCAATTATTGTGGAATTTTTTTACTATGTAGATTTTGGATTCATACTATTGGATAGAGGCACCCTTTATTCAGAAGAGAATGTTCCACCACATGAGGCATCTCTTTTTCCTAAATTCGGGCTAGTTGATGCATCCGACGATGAAGTGGTTCAACGTCAGATGTGCAATTGTAGTACGAAAAAAGGAGGCTAGTAGAATATTCATTAAGATTAGACGAAAGTTAAATGGATGCCAACTAAAGTCTAGAGAGTATTGTGTGATTAAGTACAATAATCAATCAGATTTGTATGAGATTTGCTTGAGATGAAGGCATTATAGCCTCAATGAACCTAATTATACACAAACAGTCGACCTAGGGGCACGCATATGCATATGTAGGAAGTGGTGGTTACTGCATTACCCATGCTCCCACTTGTTTGCTATATATGCTAGTAAAAATTTGGACTGGAAGTAGTTCGTTGATGACTGTTGTACTATTGCACATTATGAGCAGTATATGTACCTATTTTTCATCCCCTAGATAGTCTACGTTATTGGCTTGAGTGGGCTGCATCTAGACTCATACCACACCCATCCATAAGAAGATAAAAAAAGGGACATCCACAATCGAGGAGGATTCGAAATGATATGGATGTAATGGAGCGCCAAAATGTTATACGGTATGGATTGTGCAAAGAGATAGGGCACAACCGATGCAGATGCCTCCAACGGTACTGATTTATCTTTTTTTTCATGTGATATGTGGACTATCTTTATGTATCACTTGTGTTCTTTTTAAACTATTTTGGTTATATAATCATGTCATGTAAACACTTAAAAAAATTTATGAAATGATCCTGTTGTTAATGTTGGCTATTTAATGTTAACTGATCCTACTATGCTCTATCTCCAGACTCGATACTGTAGTGACAATATATATTCTGGAGAGGATATAGGGCCCCTATACTATAGATATAGAGGTTCAACCGCCATGCGTGCCTAGCGGCCACATGAGAGGATCCGAGAACATCTTCATACATTAGATTTTTATGGAGTATTTAGAGTTTGTGATATACAGTTGGATTGGGCCCTCATCACACCCTGGTGGAGCGATGGTGTCAGAAGACTCACACTTTCCACCTACACATCGGGGAGGCGACGATTACTTTGTAGGACGTTGCCGTTCTTCTTGGATTATGAGTGTACGGGCCTGCCATCACTGGTACTGCATGGATTATCTAGTCGGATCTATGTGATGAGTTATTTGGGATTAGACCGTTAGAGGCGATATTGTCGGAAACTTCATTGAGATTTTATTGGCTTTGCGACACATTCCACCATTTGTTGGATGATGCGGATGATGAGATCATACGGAGGCATGCACAAGCATTTATTCTTTACCTTATCGGTGGCCATCTGTCCATCGATAAATCTGATTTTTATGTGCAATTATTGTACTTATCCCTACTATGTGATCTCGACACATGTAGGCAGTGGAGTTGGGGCAGCGCTACCTTAGCTTTCTTATATCGTGAGCTCTGCGGGGCCACCAGACCAGATATATATGAGATAGCAGGGTCGTTGGTGTTGCTTCAGCTTTGAATATAGGAGCATTTACATGTCGGATGGCCAAATCGGATGCTTCCCAGGATAAGAGCCCACCAGCCAATGACGGAAGGTGATGTAGCAGGACATGGCCCATTAGATGTGGATGATGCTAGTTTTGAGGGCCCATTTGATAGCATACAGTACGACCAGGCTGATCCACTGGGATGCAGGTATGTAACCAGTAGCACTGATTTTATATTATAAATAACTGCATGTTTTCACACAATAATATAGTGACTTTATTTTGTATAGATGGAAGACTCGACTGACTAGTGCTAGTAATCTGATGCCACACACAGTTATATACTATAGGGATCAGTTTGACCAGTAGCATGACGATCAGATGGTATGGGTGCCTTACACATTAGAGATATTGGCTGCATTGCCTGAGATATGTAGATCAGATCAGCATGTATGGAGGATATGCGCACCTCTCATTTGATTCGACATCGTGGAGATCTATTATTCGAAGCACGTGATGCGACAGTTTAGCATGCATTAGGACATCCCCACATCATGCAACACTTGTGATGCTCTCCATAGTTTGGATGGACGAGGATGGTATTGCCATGATTGGGTTTGAGAGTATCAGAAGCATATTGATGCATGAGAACGACGGGAGGATTTGATTGTGGCTGGTCCACCCATGATTTCCATGATGGATTATTATGATCCATATCTGTAGTGGTATTGGAGCATCACTAGGTGATTCATCTCGTCATTGATGAGTGAGCGGCTCGAGATGAGGTTCTGTCCTTCGGACAGCATGATGGATATTTTGATAAGTATATTTTACTTTTGTCTCATTTTGTTATGTTGTTATTGGTATACTTATGAAAAATATATATATTTTTTTTCATACTGATAATTCAGAGGATCATGTTGCTATACCATACGGCAAGGAGCGGCTTCTATTCGATCACTGTTGGGTGCAAGAATCGAGCATTTGCCAATGTTATGGACGATTTTATCAATATTATGCGAGTCATCTCAAAAGATAGATGACTTCAGATTATACCATCGATGGATGATCCAAGTATCTCTTCATATGCCCAGCACACCTCATATCCTGGCTTCTCGACTTCGACCTCTTCGTAGATAATGCGTCTATATTATTGAGGATGAGGGAGCCGAAAGACACATCATACTGACCCGATGAGCAGCACGTCGATTAGTATGGAAGGGCCAGAGGCAGGGGTGTTATCCAAAGATAGCAACCCAAGAGAAGAGGTGAATTAGGTTCTTTAAAAAATTCAGCTAAATTAAACCTTAAGGCAAATATGTGCTTTAATCTAAACTAAGATGTGAGGTTGAGATGTAAACAAGATGATTAGCAGTGGATTTAAAACATAAATGATAATAAGCCAGAGTAAAAATAAATTTAAGCAAGGATTAAAAGCATGAAAGGTATATAAACGAAATAATGAGTGCATGAAAGATAAACTAGAAAGAGTACAATATAAACATACTAAATTTTATAATGATTTAGAGCAAGCCATTTCTACGTCCACTCTCCAAGCTTTTTTTGAAAATTTTACTATAATCATCTAACTATAGTGTGTTTGTTTTACCAGACTCACAAATAAATTCAATTGATTTTTTCAGGATCACCAACCACAATTCTACACCGTTAGTTTTTCGGGCTCACTAACAATTTAATTGGTTTTAACCCAGATCAACCAATCAAAATCTTTACAGTATCTAATTACAGACTTGGACCGATCTAATCTTCAAATTTTTTTCCTCCAAAGAAACTTATAAAGAAATTATAAAATAATATATAAAAATTTAGGCATAAAATAGGAAAACAAAAAGAACTCTTTTGAGATGTGAGGAAGAGGCTGAATGCTTGGCTCTTTTGAAGCTTGAACATTCTTTCTTGAAGGCTGAGAGGATGAAGAAAAGTTGTTAAAGATATTTCTCGAATGCTCTCCAAATTTGAAGCCCACGCTCCTCTCTTTTCTCTTCTTTTTTTGGATTTACAATGAAGCTCACATTTTTAATAATTTTTCTTTGATAATCTATTTTTCTATTTTTTCTTTTGATTTTTCACCTTTTAATAGGCTTGACAGTGGCTGGAGATTGAGATTGGACCGTTGGAGGGCTTGAACTAGCCGTTGAAGATGAAATAGAGCCATTGGGGATGAGCTGGAAACTAGCTATTGAAGTCTGTCCTGTGGCTCGAGTCGACTCAGCTATCTTCGAGTCAACTCCTATCACCCTCGAGTTGATTCAAAATCTTGTTGAGTCGGCTCAATCATAGGGTCTAAAAAATAGCTGTCTGTTCCTGAGAAGGAGTCGATTCGGATTCTGCTTGAGTCGACTCGACCCCTGTGCCAGTGCTTCTCGTGCTAGAGTCGACTCCAATCTTTCTGGGATCCACTTCAATTCATTTGAAACTTGAAAATCTTCATTTTAAGCCTTCTTTCAGTGAATGGATCGGCTCTTTTTGCCCTAGGGTCGACTCTACTAAGTTTAAGATCTGATTTTTATTCTTTGAAACCCTTGACTTGATGATTTTTATGGAGATCTTTTCTTTAGATTATTTCTTCACCTTAAGCACCTGAAAAGATCTACAACTACTCTTAAAATATTTGGTTAGAATTATAATTACTCAAAGTTTAACAATCATCAAAATCAATCATAGGATCAACAATCTCTTTCTTTTTGATGATAGTAAAATTTTAAGTATATGTACAAAATAAAATTAATGTGTTTCAATTAACTGACTAATATGAATCATGAAGTGAGAATATGTACAAATATAAATGCACACTTCATGAATGCCCCTCATAATCTATATACTCATATTAAAATATCCATATACTTATATTAAAATAATTTTTCAATTCAAATCAATGAATATTAAGGTTTCAAGCATCAAATTTCAAGCATCAATAAGTATTAATGTTTCAAGCATATACTCAATATTTCTGTCTCTTTTTTTGATAACATCAAAAAGCTCAAGGGAAGGACAAGAAAGATCATCAAAATCAATAATAAATTCAGAATATAAGGATGTATCAAATTTCAACTTAAATGAATCATCTTCCTTTGAAGTGATATCTTTTGATCCAAAATAGATTTAAAACATATCAATCTTCTTAAAGTTAGCTTGAATTTAGAAATTAAAAAGCTTTTCTCTTTTTGAATGAATTTGTATCTATAATTCAAATTTTCAATCAAAATCAGTAATTGCTTTGGACGTGTAAAGAGAATAGTGCTTTTCAAAAGATTCAAATAGTAAAATCAACCATAACATTTTTCTTTAAATTTATTCTTTTCTTTTCTAAAAAGAACTCTATCATTTAAATTTGAAAAAGATATGTATCGCAAGTTTATTGAGCAAAGTAAAAAATTATGTAATGTAGTTAGATTTTGTGTTATGTTTCAAAAAATTTGAAGAAAGTTTTAAATTTAATGTTTAATTCTAAGTTAATTTTCAGGGATAATCAAGTAAATCAAGTTTATAAGATTGGCACATGGAAGAACTCAATATCATTTTTAAATCTATAAATGAGTTGTAAGGTTGGACTTTGAAATATATTTCTTGGAGTAAAAATATTTTTTCAATTCAATTCAACTCCCATTCATTTTTGAGAATGATGCAAATCAAATTTATAAGGTTTGGCACATGAAAAAATTTAATATTATGTTTAGATTTATATATAAGTTTTAAAATTATTTTAACTCCAATCAGTCATCAAAGATGATTTGACAATCAAATTAAGTAAATCAAATGAAAAATGCACATGAAAGCTCAAATGAGGAAAAGCAACCATACAAAGGTTTGAGAATTTAAGATTAACATTAATTCAACATAAAATAATTTAAATTTTCAAAATAAAATATGAAAATTATTTTTCAAAATGAATTAATACGAAGAACACCACATAAATGCTCCAATACATCCACAAGATAAAAACAAGCATGATGCTAAAATCAGTAAAAATATTTTCTTTAAGATTAATAATGATTTTTTTATTACATTTAAAAATTATTTTTCACTCTATTTTTCATAATTAATGCTGGATATATTTAATTTTCAACTATATATCTCCCCCTTTAAATTAAGCATATTAAAATTTAGATTAATATTTTCTCTCCCTTTTTTTTTAAAAAAAATTGCAAACTTGTGCTTTACAATTTTTGGTACTCCACCTTAGTTTTACAAATTAAGGTATTTTCAATCAATTAACTTTTGAAGATCATAGTTTTGTTTTCTCTCCCTATTTTTATAAGTCAAGATATTTTCAATTAGATAACCTTTTAAGATCAAATTATTTCTTTAAGTATGTTCTCCTTCTTTTTGCATAAATAAATTTTCAAGTTTAGTTATAAAATTACTTTTAGCTTTAAAGGTCCAATGATGATAGAAATTTCAGAACTACGAATTTCAATAGATGATTCATAGCAAAGCATAAAATATATTTAAATTTGTAAAGATTGTTTCTTTCTTCCTTGAAGAGTTATTAACCTCTTTGAGTTCAGAAAAAAATATAAAATTTTGAATTTATCTCAAATGATATCATGTCAAAAATATATCAATGAAAAATATATTTGAGATAAATTTTTATTTTTTTTGTCAAAAATAATATAATAAAGTTCAAGACAATAATGATACCATTGGTATCAAGTGAGAATTTTCTTAAGAAGAATCTTCTTGATACCAATTGCAAAAATAATCTTCTTTTAATGTAATCAAATAATAGCTTGTCGAAAGATTTTTCTTTATACCACTTGATTTGAAATTCAAATAATTTTAAAAATTTTAAAAGGTGATAAATTATTTTGAATTGATATCAACAAATAATTCAAGATAAATTATAAAATGATTTTTTTCTTTAAAAGATCATTTCATCCTTTTTACAAGAGATATTAAGCAATTAGGATTAGAAAAGATATTGATTTCTTTGATTTATCTCAAATAATATCTTATCAAGAATATAAACTTTCCAAAAATAGATTTAAGATAAAACTATTCTTTTCTTTTTGTTAAAAAAAAAATAAAACACTGAAATATAAGACAGAAAGTAAGCTGTCTATAATAATAAAAAAAATCATCTTTAAATATTTGGCTTTAAAGATAAATGACAATTTCCTTGAAAAATTGGCATGATATCAACTTCAAAAGATTTAAAAAGAGTATTTTTTAAATTCATCTTCATTATCAATCAATCAAATTAAATATGAGTATTTGTAAGAAATTCTTTTGGATAAAAAATGATTGATTATCAAAAATTAATGGTCAAAATATTTTGCTCAAAGCTAATTGAATGATCAAAACCTTCATTTAACTTCAAAAGTGATTTCTTTTATAATGTTTAGATAATATTTTCTTAATTCTCTCATTTTTCTTTAGTTTGATTAATCATCAATATCTTTCCTTAGTTTTATAGTATATTTTTAATCAAACATCTTCAGCCATACTCAATTTTTTAAAAGAGGTCAGATTTTTATAGTTTGTTAAAATATAATTTCAAGACTTGATCAGTACATTCAAAATACATGAGGACTATTTGTATAAAAAATATAGATTGCTAAGGATACTAATGCACTAAAAAGGAGAATTTTAGCATCCTAAGATGTGGGTCTAGACTAGCTAGTAGGAGAGAGAGATCTGATTTTGGTGGGAGAGGGGTTTGAGAAAGATTTTAGCTCGAAAGAACTGTGAAAAGATGAACAGAGCCTTGAAGTAATTCAATCAAGAAATTCATCCCAAACACAGGGGTCGACTCCTGCTGAATCAAGAGTCGACTCTTAAAAAAGACTCAACTCCAGAAAAACTAGGAGTCGACTCCTCACAGAACTGTTTCAAACTACTTTTCAGTCTCTAAGTCGACTCCACTAAATTTTGAGTCGACTCCTTAATACAGAACCACTTCAAAGGAGTTTCAAATTCAATGAAAGATCAATTTGAAGATTAAATTAGGGATTAAGAAAGTTATTCAAATCAAATTTGAGGAAATTAAGGTTGATCAAATTTGGAGTATAAAGATCAAATTAGGAGAACTCAGAATGGAAACTAAATAAAGGCTCTATGTATTTTTGGTTCACCTAAGGGATTGTGCAGATCCTTGGGGTTAGCTTATAATGCAAAGCAATACATTAATCACTCAATCTTTTATGGATGTCTTATCTTCCATTTACTTAGATCATGCAAATTTTAAGAAAATTTCAATAATTCAAAATTTTGTGAAAAATATCAAAATTTAGCTCAATTTATCATTTTGCAATCAAAGTGATCCATGCGTAGCCATTCAAAATTTAAGTTAAATTTCACAAATAAGCATAATGTGGGAGACTAATACATTTTGTCGAATTCAAAATATTTAAGCTCATCAGGCATTAGAAAATGCATAAGATAAAAGCCATAGTGATCAACACTCAAGCATTAGATAAATTATTAAACCACAGAATATGATCATTTTAAGTACATCATCAAAATCAATCTATTATACTAATTCTACCGAAGCATGAAAAATATTTCAATCACGCAATTATAATATGAAATTATATAGAAAGATTATTAAAATCAATCAAACAAACATTGATGATATGATGAGAAAAGTTTAGATTTTACCAACATCATCACCCATTCAATTTCATTTCCAAGGCATCCATTCATAAAAAAATTTCTTTCTTCATTCCATTGGATCCTTGGTGTGCCTGTAAAATCATTTCATGATTTTTGATACCCAAGCTTTCTTGGGTCCATAGGGGTTAGTGGTCAAGATTCCTTTTGAAACTCAAATTTGTTTAACCAATATATGATCAACTTTTTTAAAGTTACATTTTGAAATTTTGTAGCCAAATTGATTGTATTTAAAGCATTTAATACAATGATTTTTAAATAAAGCTTTTGCAATCAGATTTTTAGAATGTTGCTGTTTTCTTAGAGGATTAAAATCAATTTTTATCTTATTGAAAACAACCTTACTATTATTTATCATTGATTGTAGATTTTGAAAACTAAGAGTAAACTTTTCTACTATTGATTTCAAAATCTCAATCTCCTTTCTTAACTCTTTATTTTCTTCTATAAGTTCTTCTTTTCTTTTTGAAGTTTTTCATTTTCTTTTAGGGTAGATTTCAAATTTGCATTTTTCTCCTTCATTTCAATATTTTCTTTAGCCACTGATTTTTCAGATTTTAATCTTTCTTTCTTTTCATTAGCTAAGATATTCTTTTCTTTCAAGATATCTTTTTTTTCATTCAATAATTTATTCTTTTAATTTTTCAAAAGAAGATTTGACCTTTTTAGCTCTTTGTTTTTCAGCCTTAACTTATTGAATTCATCCATTAATTCATTGAAGGCATCAAATAATTTATCAAAAATAAAATTAGAAAAGTTTTCATGATTTATCTCATCTTCCATAGCCATGAGGCAAAGACTTGCATTCTACTCTTCCTCATCCAAATTTGGCATATCACTATCTCCCTGTAATCCTAGCATAGCTCTTTTCTTTTCTCTTTTAGGGTGCTTGCTAGTGACCCTTCTTTTTTCTTCATTCACTTTCTTCTTGATATTTTTCCTCCATGAGAAACTTTTTGAATTTTCTTGTCAAAAGTGCCAAGTCCTCATCTTTATCATTTTCTTTTTCATTGTCTTCTTCTTCATCTGACTTATCGCTTTCTTCATGTTGTGTGGTAGATTTAAAGATGATGGTCTTCATCTTCTTTTCCTCTTCTTATTCTTCTTTTTGAGTCATGTTTAGTTCATGGATCATGAGTGAACCCATCAACTCTTTAAGGGATAGCTTTGTAAGATCTTTTGCTTTTTATATGGTCGTCACCTTTGCTTCCCATTCTCTTGGCAAAGATCTCAACACCTTGCAAACAAGATTATAGTTAGAATAAGTCTTGCCAAGGCCATTTAAAGTATTTATAATATTAGTAAATTTAAAAAATATTTTAAAAATTAACTCATATTTTTTATTTTAAATATTTCATATTTATAAACAAGCAAGTTGATTTTGGACTCTTTTACTTGGCTTGTTTCCTCATGAATCACCTCTAATCTTTTCCAAATTTTTTTTGCTAATGTACAAGTGGATATTTTATTAAATTTTGATACATTAAGAGAGCAATAAAGAATATTGATGACTTTTGTATTTAATTGTACCATTTTTTTTATCATATTTATCTCAATCCTTTTTGATTTTGGAAAGAACTCCATTAATATTAATTATGGGTGTGTGTGGTCCTCTAGTTATAATTTTCTATAAATCATAGTCTAGAGCTTGTATGAAAATTTTCATTTTAATTTTTCAAAAAGAATAATTTGTTCCAACAAAAAGTGGTGGCCTAGAGGTGGATTATCCTTTGGTGAATGTAAAACCACTTGAAGTTGCCCTGATCTTTAGTTCTTGATTATTAGGTCAACAAATAATAACAGAGCACTTGCTCTGATACTACTTGTTGTCCAGAGATAGCAACCCAAGAGGGGGGATAAATTAGATTCTTTAAAAAATTCAATTAAATTAAACCTTAAGGCAAATATGTGCTTTAATCTAAACTAAGATGTGAGGTTAAGATGTAAACAAGATGATTAGCAGCAGATTTAAAATGTAAACAATGATAAGCCAGAGTAAAAATAAATTTAAGCAAGGATTAAAAGCATGCAAGGTATATAAACGAAGTAATGAGTGCAAGAAAGATAAACTAAAAAGAGCACAACACCAACACACTAAATTTTATAGTGGTTTGGAGCAAGCCGCTCCTACATTTACTCCCCAAGCTTTTTTTCAGAATTTCACTATAATCATCCGATTACAGTGTGTTTGTTTTACTGGATTCACAAACAAATTCAGTTAATTTTTTTGGGATCACCAACCATAACTCTATACCGTTAGTTTTTCGGACTCACTAACAACCCAATTAGTTTTAACCCAGGTCAACCAATCAAAATCTTTATAGCATCCAATTACAGGCTTGGACTGGTCTAATCCTCAAGTTTTTTTCCCCCAAAAAAAAGTTGTAAAGAAATTACAAAATAATATATAAAAATTTAGGCATAAAATAGGAAAACAAAAAGAACTCTTTTGAGGCATGAGGAAGAGGCTGAAACTTGACTCTTTTGAAGCTTGAACACTCTTCCTTGAAGGCTGAGAGGATGAAGAAAACTTGTTGAAGATCTCTCTTGAATGTTCTCTGAATTTGAAGCCCACACTCCTCTCTTTTCTTTTCCTTTTTTGGATTTATAATGAAGCTCACACTTTTAATGATTTTTCTTTGATAATCCATTTTTCCATTTTTTCTTTTGATTTTTCACCTTTTAATAGATTTGACAATGGTTGGAGATTGAGATTGGATTGTTGGAGGGCTTGAACTAGCCGTTGGAGATGAAATGAGCCGTTAGGGATGAACTGAAAACTACTCGTTGAAGTTTGTCCTATGGCTCGAGTCAACTCGACTGTCTTCAAGTCAACTCCTGTCACCCCCGAATCAACTTAAAATCCTGTCGAGTCAGCTCGACTATAGGATCTAAAAAATAGCTTTTTATTTTTGAGGAGTCAACTCAGATTCTGCTCGAATCAACTTAGCCCCCATGCCAGTGCTTCTCCTCATACCAGAGTCGACTCCAATCTTTTTGGATCGACTTCAATTCACCTGAAACTTGAAAATCTTTATTTTAAGCCTTTTTTCAGCAAATGGGTTGGCTCTTTTTACTCTAGGGTCGACTCCACCAATTTTAAGATCTGATTTTTTTTCTTTGAGACCCTTGACTTGGTGACATTATGGAGATCTTTTCTTTGGATTATTTTTTCACCTTAAGTATCTGAAAAGATCTACAACCACTCTTAAAATACTTGGTTAGAATCATAATTATTTAAAATTTGACAATCATTAAAATCAATCATAAGGTCAACAAGAGGTCGACTGAGAGTTTTCTGAGGTAAACGCCAGGCACATGTTGATAGGCCGAGCACGCCATCAACTCCCACCCCACCGATCGATACTATGCTTGAGCCATCATGCCAGCAACCAGAGATGACATGCATTTATGAGAGGCAGATCTGGAGGAGGCCCCAGTATCTTGATATATATGTCTCTCGATAGTTATGATACTTGTACATTTTTTTTTCTTGCTAAAAAATTTTATAATTATCAACTATTGGATTAGATTATTTTAAAATTAATGTTATAATTTTTTTAAATTTGAAAGTATATGTTATAATTTTTGTTAGTTGCATAAAAAATTAATTGTTAACCTTAATACAAGTTATATGGTTGGAGTTTGGGATTGTCCATCATCTTTAAGATATCCTGCTATGTTAATTATAAACAAGATTAAAAAAAATTGAATTTATATTTCAAAAAAATATATTTAATATAATAATATAATATGATACTATATAATAATATATATTTATATAATATAATATAGTATAATATAATATATATTAGAATTTCATGTAAGGACATATGTGTGTTTCAAAATTTTTTTCTAAACAATGCAGTGGAATAGAAAATTAAAATATCTTTTAATCTAAATTATGTATGCATAAAATATAGAACACAAGGATCTACTTCATATGCTGAAATTGAATACATGCTGAATTTTATGCTGAAATTAAAAATGTGATCAAATCTCATACCTGTTTCGTAATTTCTTTCTTCGAATCTGGATCTGAAAGAGAGTAGATTCTTTTTTAGCAGCACAAGTATCCGACTTCTATGGGTATCCACTCAAGATCAATCTGGAATAGTTCTCTTTAGTGTTGATCTTTTTTTTTTCAAGAACAATCACCTTACGAATCTGATCGAAGCCTGGATCACGATTAACTCTTTGATTTTTTTCTTGATCTTTTTTTTTCTCTTCTTTTCTTGCTCTCCTTTCTTTGATTATAAAGCAATCAAAATCTAAAAATCAACCACTAAAGGGGATGCCCAAGCTCTTCTTGGGCATGGAGATAGAGGATGCCCCAATCCTTTAGGCGTTGGAAGTAGAAGGGAGAAGAGAGGGAGGTGTGGAGAGATCTTAAGGGGCGTGGGAGCTGTTGAAAATCTAATCATAAGAGCTTTAAAGAAGACCCCTTTAAATAGGCAAATGATTTGAATCCTATTCAAAACCAAATAGTCCCTTAATATAAGTCCTACTTGCATTAGGAATCCTTATAGCCTTAGATATTTGATCCATTTTAGGAGATCTATTAGGCGGCACCAACTATTAGAGCCTTTTCACCTACTTTTTCACACACTACATGGGGCTTAGGGGATGCCCCATGCTGGTCCTTCATGTCCTCTTTTATGTGGGCATATCCAACTTGATCAAATCAAGTGGCATCCCATGTAAACAATCAAAGAAATTGATTAAGGGTTTAAACCCTTAATGTATATGATCCAAAACCCTAGACACCCAATAATTGAAGCTCAATAAATTTAATTCATTTAGATTATTAGTGGATAATTAACTCGAATTAATCTTATCAAAATAAGTAATTCAAGTGTAAAGAGAAAATTGAGTTTAATCATGTGCTAGCAAGATTATCCTGAACCTAATAGAATTTTTCTAAGTCCAATTAATATTTCATAAGTCCAATTGCTTATTCCAGATCTAATCCCTTTGTTGTGTGACCCCATAGGTTCAATTCTATTTAATAGTGAGATATACCATGATCTCTACCATAGTATCATTAAAATTTTTTTCAATGGATTAGAATGATTCTACTCTAACTCATCAAGAATTGTCGATCCTGAGCAACCTTAGTGAGCTCTCACAATCCACCAGTGACACCTAGCAGTATGTAGTGTCAATCTAATAGAATCGAAAAAGAATCTCAAAATGTAGTTTATATGTGATTCAGTCTCTCTATCATGAGTCCCGACTAGATGGCAGGTCATAGATAAATCGTCAAACCTCATCATCAGTCATATGATAGATTTAATTAGCTCAAGTCTAATTATGATCCTCATAAAAATTATTTTTCATTAATCACATTACTGTTGCCACAGACTCTCGGACTTAGCCTCTCAAAATCTATAGGACTACTTTTCTCTATCAAAGTCGATAGATTCTATCTAGATGCATATCCTACTCCTATAGTGGATCAACTGTCACCAACATCCACTACAAGATCTCATCGAAGTCATATTTATGTGTCAGTCAAATTTCAGTAGCCTTATTGTGAGTAATCATACCATCATAGATCAAAAGACTAATCACACAACTACAGCATCGAGACGATCACTGATGATTGATTAAAAATTCAAGTGATCTCTCGTATGATCATACTCAATACTAGTTATTCTCTAACAACCATCCATACTCGTCACTCAGTGTTTCTACACTGTAGATCAGAAACTCATCTATTTCAAAGGAAGTGATTTGCGTATCGGTGTATCCATATCGATCACCATCCTCATGACGATACTATAATCGAAAGTATTTAAAAATTTTATGCATACCTCTAATTCTCAATATCTTGAGAATATGTATCGAAGTATTAATTTCATAGACGATTCAAAGATACATCACCCTTAAATAAAAATTAAAATTTATCCTTTTATTGATCAAATCAATATTTTAGGTACAAAATTATATCCTAGATTTATTACAATGTATCAGCCATATTGACTTTTAGGATATACATCTAACAATCTTCCACTTGGACTAAAGTCAATTGGCCACTAATCTAAGTTCCATCTTCTAAAGATGGACTTCTATCTTTGTTTGGCTTAATTGTTTTGTTAGTGGATCTGCCACATTGTCCGTGCAGTCTACTCTTCATACTTCGATATGTTTCTTTTCGAAGTAGTCGAGTATTTTATGAAACCGTCGTTCGATGTGTTTTGATTTCTGATGAGACCTTAGCTTCTTAGCAAGTACTATGACTCCATTGTTGTCGCAATAAAGTAGTATGGCATTCGATGTCATAACCCCAAGCTTTGCGATGAATTTTTTGAATCAGAAGCCTTCTTTTGTAATATCCAAAGCAGCGATATATTCAACTTCTATGGTCGAATATGCTATGATGGGTTGCTTGAAACTCTTCCAGCTAACTGCACTACCATTGCATACGAACACATATCCTGACATAGTCTTTCTATCATCAGGATCAGATATGAAGTCTGAATCAGTATACCCTTTGACTCACAACTCAAAACTTCCTTCAAAGATCAAGAACAAATCCTTAATTCTTCTCAAGTACTGAAGGATGTTCTTCACAACTATCTAGTGTTCTTCGTCTGGATTCGATTGAAACCTGCTTGTAACACTCACAGCAAGGATAATATCAAACCGAGTACACAGTATAGCATACATGAGATTCTCTATGGTCGAGACATAAGGAATTCTACTCATACACTGAACTTTCTCAGATGTGGTCAAACACATCATCTTAGAAAGACGGATACTATGCCTTAGAGGTAAGAGTTCTCTTTTAAAATTTTTCATGTTGAACCTCTTCAGTATTTTCTCTATGTACAGCTTTTGTGACACGCCTAGCATCCTTTTAGATCTACCCCTATAGATCTTTATTTCAAGAATATAGGATGCTTCTCCTAGGTCTTTCATGGATAATTTTTTGGACAACTATTTTTTGACCAAGGTCAGTATGGGAATATCATTCCTAATGAGGAGAATATTATCCATATATAATACAAGAAATGTTATTGCATTTTCACTGACTCTCTCATATACACAAGATTTCTCTTCATTCTTGATGAAATCAAACGATTTGATCGCATCATCAAAATGAAGATTTCAACTCCAAAAAGCTTACTTTAATCTATATATGGATTTTTGCAGCTTGTAGACTCGATGATCACCATCACTTGATGTAAAATTCAAAGGCTGCTCCATATAGATATCTTCCTTAGGATATCCATTTAGAAAGACAGTTTTCACATCCATCTACTAGATTTCATAATCATAATATGCTGTGATAGCAAACAGAATATGGATGGATTTCATCATGACTACAGATGAGAAGATTTTTTGATAGTCAATATCTTTGCACTGACTATAACTTTTTGCCATGAGCCTAGCTTTATAGATCTATACCTTACCATCGATACCTATTTTTCTTTCATAGATTTATTTACACCCAATGGGTACTATACCATCGGATGGATCTATTAAGGTCTATACTTGATTCGAGTACATCGAGTTAATCTCTAATTTCATTATATTTAACTATTTTTTAGAATCGATGTCAGACATCACCTCATCAAAGATATTAGGATCATCACTATGATTCTTATCTTTCATAAGAAATATTTTTTTTTACTTTCTCTGTAAGCATACTCATGTACCTTTCAGAAGGTCGGGAGATCTTGCTAGATCTATGAGGTGGTGGAGAAATATCAACTACTGGCTTATGAATAATGAATTTCTGAGGATCCATAGCTCTTTGCTCTTCAGAGGTCTTTTCTTTAAGATCAACTAACCTCCCACTACCACCATCCTGGATAAACTATTTTTTAAAAAATATGACATTCCAACTCACAATCATATTGTAATCTTATGAAAAGTAAAGATAGTATCACATTGATTCTTTTAGATATCTAATAACATGAGCTATTATAGATCTATCCTCTAATTTATCAGCCATCTATCTCTTGACATAGACTGGATATCCTAAGTCTTAAGATAATCTAGACTCGACTTCTTACCATGCCATATCTCATATAGTGTGGTAGGAATAAATTTTGATGGAATCCTATTTAATAAATGAATTACAGTTAATAAGGCATGTCTCCAAAGATATAAGGGTAAATCGGTGAAGCTCATTATGGACTTAACCATATCTAATAGGGTCCTGTTCTTCTTTTTGGATACTCTATTGAACTGAGGTATTTTAGGAAGAGTCCATTGAGAGACTATACTGTTATCCTTAAGATATCTTAAAAATTTTTGATTAAGATATTCACCTCCTCGATCAGATTGAAGAACCTTAATAGGTTTGCCTGTTTGTTTTTCTACTTTATTTCTGAATTTCTTAAACTTTTCAGAGATTTCAGACTTATGTTTCATCAGATATACATATTTGTACCGTGATAGATCATCGATAAAAATAATGAAGTAGTTATAACCATCCCTGATCTGCACATCAAATGACCTACACACATCAGTGTATACCAGGATAAGTAACTCGATGGCCCTTTCCCTATGTCCTACAAAAGGTAACTTGATCATTTTTTTTTGAAAGCAAAATTCACAAGCTGGATATGACTCTGAATCAAAAGAGCCAAAGATTCTATCCTTTTTTAGTTTGTTTATCCTATCCTCTCCAATAGCCTAATCTATGATGCCACAAGTACTTTTGGTTAATTTCATCTCTGGATCTCTTTTGACCTATGGCACTCACTATTTACTCAGTTAAATTTATATTCGCATCAATATATAAGTGATAAAGACTGTCAATTAAAAGATCATGTGCAATCAATTTATTTTACAAATAAATAAAATAAAAGTCTCTATTAAAATTAAAATTAAAACCATTCTATACTAGCACAAACATCGAAATCAAATTCAGACTAGCTACAGGAATAAAATAATAGTCTTTTAAATTAATCTAAATCCTAATAGTAATTGAAGAGGATAAGTGCCAACGACTTCTGTAGTAATTTTTACTCCATTATCGATCTGAAGAATCATGTCACTTTTCCTCAATCTCTTATTTTCTATTAGATCCTGTATTGAAGTATATATATGAGCAATCAAATCAGAGTCTAATATCTAACTACAAGTAGAAGAAATCTAAAGTTAGATTCAATAACGAGCATACCTTCTGAATGTTTATCACCCTTTTTGGTCTTCAAGCTCTCCAGGTAGAGTGAACAATTTCTCCTCTAATAGCCTTCAGCATTACAGAGGAAACACTTTTCTTTTCCTTTAGTCTTCTTCGAAGCATCCTTCTTTGGCTTGCTTTCTTTCTTCTGCTTCTTCGTGGATTTACTCTTCTTCCAATCAGACTTTTTTTGGATGAAAAAATCTGCTCCACAGTAAGAACAGTATCCCTTGAACTCTTCAAGATTTTTTCAGTAATGACCAACATGTTGACCAGTTCAGATATGGTGCAATCAAGTTTGTTCATATAAAAATTTACAATAAATTGACTATATGAACTTGTAAGGGATTGAAAGATCAAATCTATCTATAATTTCTTTTGCATATCAAGCCTGAGCTTTTCAAGCTCCTCAATGTCCTTGATCACTATCATATAGTGCTCATGGACTAATTATCCTTCACGCATTTTTAGATTGAAGAGTTTTTTGAACACTTCAAAGTGTGCTGTGCGGCTCTGCTCACTATACACCTCTTATAGGTGAGTGATCATAGTCCTGACAGTGGGCAAATACTCATGTTGGCTCTTTAACTCGTTTGACATAGAAGCTAGCACAAAGCACTTAACCCGACTATCTTCATTCGTCTATTTTTCATATATTGTTTTTTGCTTAGCAGTAGGATGGTTTGGTAATACTAGGGGTTCTTGATCAAATATATGATCTAATTTTTAGAAGTCAGGACAATCCTAAGATTTCTAAGCTAGTCTTTAAAATTGGATCTGATCAAACGGTTGGATTCAATGATGCAAACTAGAGGGTTTGAAGCTGACATTATTTAACTGTGAGAGTAGAGATTCAAATTAGATTTTTATACTTTAAATTTATATTTGCTCTAGAAACTTTAAGAAGCAAACAATGACTCTCATTATTTTTTCAAATCCCTCCACTCCTCGGGTGAAAAATGAAAAATCTTAACACGATAACTGAATTTCTAGTGGGTACTGCAGTCCCACCAATGTCATATACCTTACCTAACAGTTATTGACAACATGCACACCGATGCGTGGATAATCTTTTGCCCAGATGCTTCTTTAAGCATATTGCAGCGACTTGGTCTTTAAGTTATGTTAGCTCACCTAATAGTTATTGACCACACTCTTTAGTTAAATTTGATCCACCGTTCACAAGCAGGTACAAAGCCGTCATTGGATCCCTCACCTAATAGTTATTGAGTCCAACCCCATCTTTACCTTGGAGTAACTCTTTGCTAATAGAGTGGTTATGTATTTTCAGTACAACTGAACCACTATGACCAGTTGAGAACAATCAACACTAGTACCACACCCACACATCTACAATGATGGAAGACCTATGGACTTAATATTTATAGAGAAGTTTAGGTTTAGATCTCCTCTAATCAATCATTATATGATCAATCTAATTGACATGGGCTAAACTAAATCGCCAAACAACCTTATTCAAGACTCAATCTTCTAAATTGGCTAGGTAAGTGGAGATCGATGGGGGTCCCCCTATTGCTTTTCCTAGACATTAATAAATTGGTTAGATAAGCAAATAAAATTAATTAAATAACCATCTCTCAATTACTTATTTTAGACACCGATAGATCAATTGATCTAAATAGGTTAGCTTAAGTGAATCAGGCTCAAGCCATCAAGCTGAATTAGGTCCTTAGATTAATCGATTCTACATATGGATTTAATCGATTTGATCAATAATAATTGCATGATCTTAAACTTAATTGACCTAATCCTAATCAATACTTGACTTAGTTTGATCAATTATTTAATCGAATTAGGTTCATTATGTTCAAATCAAAAATCTTAAATGCAATCTAATTACATGATCTAATTTATGATTTTTTTATGACTAAAATTTTTATGTACAAATATAAATTTTAGATTTTAAAACTAAATTTTATATCTAAATTTTTTGCATGAAAAAAAAAAATTTAAATCATGAAACAAATTTTTAGATTTAACATACAAGCATATATTTCATATATGTATGTAAAATTCAGATCTAAACAAAAATTCAGATCATAACATGATATTATATATCTCATATACAAATCATGAATCCTATTGAAATAAATTTTTAGACCTAAATATGCAATAATACATCTCATACATGAATCATAAATCTGATCAAAATAATTTTTAATTTTATGCATGCATCTATATATCACATATATATGAACTAGAATCATATCTAGAACAAATTTCAGATCTATGTATGCCTTCACAAGTGCTAGAGGTGGATATTTCTACTTCATCACTTTCACGGATGATCTATCCAGATATGGATATATCTATCTGATAAAATATAAGTTGGATTCATTTGAAATGTTCAAACGATTTCGAAGTGAAGTAGAAAAATAAGCTGAAAAGAGTATTAAAACTCTTCGGTCTGACCGAAGAAGGGAATACCTTTCTGGTGAGTTTCTCACATATTTAGAAGAAAATGAGATTTTCTCCCAATGGACTCCTCCAAAAATACTACAACATAATGGTGTATCTGAAAGAAAAAATCAGACTCTGTTAGATATGATCCGATCCATGATGGGTTTTGCCAACTTGCCGATATCCTTCTGGGGATATGCACTCGAATCGGTCTGTTATCTGTTAAATAGGGTTCCAAGTAAGTCTGTAGTTAAGACTCCATATGAGATATGGACAGGACGTAAGCCAGCACTTTCACACCTTAGGGTCTGGGGGTGCCCGGCCTATGTCAAACGGTTAGTTACAGATAAACTCGGACCTAGATCTGACAAATACACATTCATAGGGTACCCCAAAGAGATCAAAGGATATTTTTTCTACCATGCTGATGAACAAAAGGTGTTCGTCAGTCTTAAGGTAACTTTTTTAGAAAAGAAGTTTCTTGGTGAAGAAATTGTTGCCTCTAAAGTTGAACTTGATGAAGTTCAACAGGTAGAAAGACCGACACCAATAGCTGAACTTGAGTTGGATTTGATTAGATCAGATTCGGAGCCAAATGTAACTGCACCATTAAGGCAATCTGATAGAGTACCGCGTTAATCGGATAGATACTATGATTTTTTGGTCCGGGATGGTGATCCTATCGAACTCAATGAGAACGATGAGGATCCGATCACCTATATGGATGCAATGCAGAGATCTGATTTTGAGAAATGACTTGAAGCCATGAAATCTAAAATGGAGTCCATGAAGGTCAACGATATATGGACATTGGTTGACCCACCTGAAGGGTTAAACCCATTGGGTGTAAATGGGTCTTCAAAAGGAAGAGGGGTGCAGACGGTAAGGTGAAGATCTATAAAGTCCGTCTGGTTGTCAAGGGATATCGTCAACATTATGGTATTGACTATGATGAGACGTTCTCCCTTGTGGCAATGCTCAAATCCATTCGAATAATGCTTGCAATAGCTGTCCATCTGGATTATAAGATCTGGCAGATGGATATAAAGATAGCTTTTCTGAATGGAGAGCTAACCGAAGAGGTATATATGATACAATCTGAGGGGTTTACATCCACAGATGAGTCCAAGGTGTGCAAGCTTCAGAGATCCATTTATGGATTGAAGCAAGCTTCTCGGAGTTAGAACATGCATTTTGATAAGGTGATCAAAAGGTATGGCTTCGTTAAGAATGGAGAAGAGTCCTGCATCTATAAATGGGCAAATGATCCAGTTGTGGTATTCCTTATCTTGTACGTGGATGACATTCTCTTAATCAGGAATGACATCCCTGTACTATAGAAAATAAAAATTTGGTTGTCATCGCAATTCTCCATGAAGGACTTGGGTGAAGCATCCTACATCCTAGGGATGAAGATCTATAGGGATAGATCTAAAAGGATGCTTGGGTTATCCCAGTTCACGTACATAGATACTGTGCTGAAGAGGTTCAGCATGAAGAATTTCAAGAAGGGCTATCTACCGATAGGCCATAGAATTTCTCTCTCTAAGAAGGATTATCCGACAACTCCTGAAGAGAGAGAGCGTATGAGTAGAGTCCCATATGCCTCGACCGTAGGATCTATCATGTACGTCATGACATGTATAAGGTCAGATGTGGCATACTCACTAGGAGTAGTGAGTAGATACCAATCTGATCCTAAAGAAAATCACTGGAAAGTGGTTAAAACCATCCTTAAGTATTTGAGAAATACTAAATACCAATGGTTGGTTTATGATGAGTCAGATCTGAAACTTGCGGGATTCATAGACTCTAGCTTTCAATCTGACCATGATGACAACAGAAGCGTGTCGGGTTATATCTTTACTCTGAATGGTGGTGCCATCTATTGGAAGAGTTCCAAGCAGCATACTTTGGCAGACTCTGTTTGTGAGGTAGAGTACATCATAGCATCGGATGCCGTAAAGGAAGCTGTGTGGCTGAAGAAATTCATCATCGAGCTCGGAGTAGCACCCTCCCTCGATGGTCCGATCCTGCTCTACTGCGACAGCACTGGTGTCATAGCTCAGACGAAGTAACCCAAAGCACACCAGTGGACGAAGCACATTTTATGCCGCTTCCACTTGGTTCGGAAGATAATGGATCGAGATAATGTCGACCTTCAGAAGATCGACGGAAAGGAGAACCTAACCGATCCCTTCACTAAAGCCCTGACAATAAAGGAGTTCGACAATCATAAGTCGAAAATGGGTATTAGATACTGTGCCAAGTGGCTTTAGGACAAGTGGGAGTTGTTGAAAAATATGTCCCAAAAGTCAATCGTCAAATTGTTGACGGTTGAACAACCTTGTATTGTAATTGATTTGTTAATAAATAAAATATATTTTTGATATTTTCATCATAAGTTTTCATCTTCTAATAAACTCTATTGTTGTGATGAAGTCCTTAGGACTATTTAGGTTCGATAAAGAGAGAATTTATCGATTAGTCCTTAAAACTGTTCACGATCAAATGATAGGCTGTTAATAAGGACGACAGCTTCTATCGAGCATAGGTCGCTGTAGGCCATATGGGTTGGTTGTCCTCTTAACCAAAGAGTATGGAGATACTGGTATGGCATATAGGTGAGATGTAAGGGTACATCATCATTGAATGTGATCAACTCCAGAGTATTCTGCTGTCGAGAATATCTCTGATGGGATATAAGTATAAGTGTCCCTTAGACCTGAGATCGCCTCAGTGACTTGCAAGCAACTCACTGTGCTTTGGTATTGGACTAACTGAAAATTTTTAATTTAGTGACGGAAGGCTTTTGGGCACAGTCAAGTACTTGCGAAGTCAGAGTGTGATAAAGATGGGATTGACTACTCCAAGAGTTGGAGAAGAATGAGTCACTGTATTTTAATTTAGCAAAATCTTGACCAGGGTAATCCATCAGATGGATTTGATATTTTGAAATACAATATGGACAACCTGATTAGAGTTAACAGTTGAACTCTGAGGTATCCTTTGAGCATTTTGGTTAAGGTGATGAATTATATGGAAACTATATCCGCATGGGTTCTAAGGATGTTGTTCTACACATTCGACCTATTCGGCCATCGGATACCATTGCTAGATGGTCACTTCGATTGGTATAGAAATTTATTTCTATGATATAGACTTAGGTTCAGACCTATGAGGTCACACATATTAGAGTTCACAATCCGATCGAATGGTTGATCAACGATTAAGAATCGTTCTAGGGTTAAACGATCAATATGATTGACATTTAACCTAGTGCAAGTGTTGCAGGAGGATCGATTAGCAATTCGATTACTAATTGACTTAATTTGATTAAGCCAATAGATTAAAATTAAGTCTAATTGAATATGATTTAATTAGATTTGGTTTGGACTTGATTGGATCAAGTCCAATTAGTTTATTGGATAAGCCAAGTGCAAGGAAAAATTAGTCCTAGTTCAATTAGGACTTGGGTCAATCTAATTTTTAATTCAATTAAAAAATTAAATTAGATTTAAATTTAATTTAATCTGATTAAATTAGGTTCTTAATTGGGTTAAGTCTCATTTTAATTGGGTTGATTTGGTTTTGGTTTGAGAAACCAGATTGGAACAAGACATAGATTGAATCCTAGTAAGACTAGGATTCCACCTTGCGCCAATTTAGCCCCCATGCCCACTCTCTCTTATCCCACGCCCACTCTCTCATATGTTGTGTGACAAAACTTCTCTCCCAGGTCTTCACACACATCCAAAACTTTCCTCTCTTTCTCTCTTATATGGAAAGTGGTTGTGGATCAAGTCAAAGTAGGAATTAGTTTGGATTTCAAATTCTATGAGATAGAGTTTTAGAAAATCAAAACTCTTTCCTTATGGTACTGATTTTATCTAGATTTTTTTTGAAATTTTTATGAATTTTATGGCATATAATATGTGCCCTTTGTTGGTGGTCCATGTACAAAAAGAAAGAGGGGGCACCCAAGAGTTGGGCGCCCCTTGTCTTGCCGTGTTTGGATAATCTTTGACTAGGTATTTGACCTAGACAAGGACTCTATCATATCTCTCTATTTAAAATGAATTTTTTCATGAAGTTTTCATGAAAAATAGAAAAAAGAGAGACCTTTGGGGCATGCAAAAATTAGGGAGAAAGAAGGTTGGGGCATGGAGATACAATAGACACAAGACTAGGTGTCTAGGTGAGAACATAGAGAACAAGAAGAGGGTCTTCTTCTAGGGTTGCTGTGTTCACCACTTTCCTTCCTCCATCTTAAGTTTTCTTAGAGTGTCTCAGATCTAAAACTCTTTCTCCTACTTTTCATCTTTGGAAGAGTCTTAATCAAGAAGAAGGAGGCATCTGATTGACCATCAAAGAAGGATCAGCACAGTACTAGCATACTGTGCTGATTTCCTAGATCAGGACTTCTGATCGTGATTCGTGAGCTCGTGTGGATGACTCCTAGAGGTCGAACGCATGTGCAGCTCGCAACATCATCCTCAAGCCCAGATCAGCAAAGTTAGAATGTTTAACTTGCAAGGTAATAGATCTGATCTATTATATTACATACATTAGATGTAGTATAGAAACATGTTGATATGATCAACATGTAGTTCTTGCTCTTTATATTTTAATTTTTGATTTAATATCATGTAATAATCATATAATAAGATCTTAGACCTAGAGATTCTCTAATTTTATAAGATAAATTTTGATTTATTTTAGTCTTCCACTGTCTGATCTTGAAAAAATTTTAAGATCTAATCCTGAAACTCTAGATCTGATTCCTTCAATTGGTATCAGAGCAAGGTTATTTATTACATAATTATTTATACGTGCTTAGATTATTTCTTAGATTAGATCTAATTTATAATCTGATTGTTAAATCTAAAATTAAAATTTTTAGATTAATCATGAACTGTAGGTTGTCCTACTGTAAGGTTTACCCCTTACAGTGCAAAGGTTGTCCTCATTCGTGTAGATTTATCTTTAATCATAAATTTGTTAGATGTGATCTAGATTAAATTTATGATTTATTAGATTTAAAAGGTGTTTAAATCTAAAATAAAATCATTTTTTTAATAATTTTTGCACAAAGAACCATCATATATTTGTCCGAGAAATTTGCGCAGTTTAAAGTTGAAATTATTTCACTTACATGAACCTATTTAGATTAGATCTAAAGTAGTTTCATGATTATTTCACTTGCATTTTGATTATGAATCAAACATGTAACTTGATTGGTAGAACCATGTTGTAAAATTATTTTACAAATATAAAAATTATTTTCGAAAAGCCGAACCCCAACCCTCAGCCCAAAACTTAATTGAGAATTAAGAAGTTGTTTGATTAGGTTCTAGGATTGTGAATTGAAAAATCTAAGACACAAACCATAACACATTGGGTTAATGGATTAGTAGGAATTAGGTCCATTAATTGGGTTAGACCTAAGGTTAGATTAAAGATGGACTTAATTAGAGAATTGACTAAATCTAATCAATTATTGTCTTAGATTAGGTCAAGGATTCTCTAGATCAATTATAATAGTTGTAGTTGGTCAAGTCCATGTCTTTAACGAGAATCAAATGGACTTGATTCTTGGCTAAGCGATCTAGCACGAACTGTTAGATTGATCTAATCGAAACTAATTAAACCAGTTGGTGTCTAAGATAAACCAGACCGATGGTTTTTAATTGGCAACCCACTTACCTGGTCATTTCTGATGGTGTCTAAGGCAAGCTTTGGCAGACCCCCCCATCGATCGAACTTACCTGACCTCTTGGTGAAATTTTATTTTGATCGGATCACTTGACTATTCGAGCTAACCCATATTAGCTAGGTAAATCAGTATGACTGATTTAGGTGCTCTTAGACCAACCCTTTTAATGGTCTCTCTTAAGCTGACTTGGTGAAGCTAGTGGGAGGATCATGATAAGCTGGTTCATCTGACCTCCTCCTCTAAATTAATTAAATCCTCTAAAATTATTGGGTCCTTAAAATGAAATAGTTATGGTGATAACTAGATCATAGCCTTCCATTAAGTGGATGATAATAGGTCCATCAGTTGGTTAATCATTGGAGGCCCAAAGGCCTAGTACTTATCGACTGATGGAATTGTTATTCATAATATGATTTCTTGATGGTATCTTTCTAAATGGTGGTTAGGTTAGCCAACCAAAGTTGGGTCTAATCATTCATTGGCCAAATGGGCCAAGTATGGTCATGTTAATGGTTGGACCTAACCAGACATTTTTAGTGGAGGCCAAAGCCTATTGATTAGGGACTGGGACAAAATTTAAATTACTAAAAATTATTTAGAAAAATAATTAGTTATGAACCTACTCTTAAATGTACATGGGTTGGCCAACCAAAGTTGGGCTTGTGTGCAGTCTAAGTGGATTCTAGTACCCACTAAGGAATTAGGATAATTCCTCGAATTGGAGATAGAGGCTACCAATTCGAATAAAATAGTGGGAGAAACCTTTTGATTAAAGTCTAAATCTTTAGGTTTAACGAATCAATTACTAATTAGGTTATATTTTTTTTTTGGTACAGATATGGCCACTTTCCTATCGCTCCGATCATTGTTGGACAATATAAAGTTGGTGGGACCCAACTTCGGTAGCTGGTACCGAAAGTTGAAGATGGTCCTGGAGCATGAACGGATTCTATATGTGATAACGGATCCTGCACCTGAGGAGCCAGCTGCCAATGCACATGGAACAGTCAGAGACACTTATCAGAAGTGGCTCAGTGACCAGACCACGGTGTGCTGCATCATGCTGGTTGCCATGAGCAACGAGTTCAGTCACAGATTTGAGATGGCTCAACCAAAGGACATGCTTTATGTGTTGGAGGATGCCTTTGGCACACCCAATGATGTGAAGAGGCACAAGACTAGTTGTGCCATCTTCAACACCAAAATACGGGATGGTGCCTCTGTCACTGATCATGTATTATACATGATCAAGTTGATGGAGTGTTTGAGCAACCTCGGCTTTCCCTTGTATGAGCAGTTTGGGAAAGATGCAATACTGAACTCGCTGCCCAAGTCTTATCTCCCATTCCTCACTCATTATAGAATATCAAAGTCTGAAGTAAACTACCACGGGTTACTGGGGTTGCTTCAGAACTTTGAGAAGGATCACCAACTCCACAAGGAGTCGGTGAACTTAATGGGAGGTACATCTTCTGGTTCTCGACCCATTAAGAAAGGGAAGAAAAACAAGAAGAAGAAAGTGAAGAAGGTGCAAGTTCAGGCTGGGACATCTGTGCAGGGCCAGACCAGAAAGATCAAGCCCGATAAGAGTCAAGCTGAATGCTTCTTTTGCAAGAAGCAAGGGCACTGGAAGAAGAACTGTTCTCAGTACATTACCTCCCTGGACCTGAACAGGCAGAGAAAGAAGCAAGCTGTTGCTGGATAAGGTATTTATATAATAATTTCTTGCAATTTTTTTATTTATGATATAACTGACTGGGTATTGGATACTGATAGTCTTTACCATATTTGCAATTCGTTGCAGGGGTTGCAGGTCAGTAGGAGATTCGAGCAAGGCGAGAGGTTCCTGAATGTTGGAGATGGAAGACCAGTTCCAATTCTAGCATTAGAAATCTTGAAATTTATATTTGAGTCCCATACCATTATTCTTAATGATTGTCATTTCTGTCCTAATTTTTTTTTAAATATTATTTCTGTAGGCCTTCTGACCAAAAATGATTATGAAATTTTAATAAAGAAACAAGTTTGTAATATCATTATGAATGGTGTTACTATATTTTATGGATATTTGAACAATGGTGTGTATATGTTATCACAACCTGTTAACGTAGTCTATTCTATTGGCAAGCACTCTAGATTAGATAGTGTATCAGATATCTACTTATGGCACTGCAGGCTAGGTCATATAAATAAGAACAGGATAAACAAGTTGACTCAAGAAAGAATCCTCGAAGTCAGTGATTGTGAATCACTTCCAACCTGTGAGTCCAATTTTCTTAGTAAAATGACCAAGTCACCTTTTATTCGAAGAGGTGAGAGAGCTACTGAGCTCTTGGGCCTAGTACATACTGATGTATATGGGCCTATGATCACAAGTGCTAGAGGTGGATATTTCTACTTTATCACTTTCATGGATGATCTATCCAGATATGGATATGTCTATCTGATGAAACATAAGTCGGATTCATTTGAAATGTTTAAATGATTTCAAAGTGAAGTAGAAAAATAAACTGAGAAGAGTATTAAAACTCTTCGGTCCGACCGAAGAGAAAAATATCTTTCTGATGAGTTTTTCACATATCTAGGAGAGAATAAAATTTTCTCCCAATGGACTCCTCCAGGAACACCATAGCATAATGGTATATCTGAAAGGAGAAATCGGACTCTGTTAGATATGGTCCGATCCATGATGGGTTTTGCCAGCTTGTCGATATCCTTCTAGGGATATGCACTCGAATCGGCCTGTTATCTGTTAAATAGGATTCCAAGTAAGTCAGTAATTAAAACTCCATATGAGATATGAACAGGACGTAAGCCAGCACTTTCATACCTTAGGGTCTGGGGATGCCCGGTCTATATCAAACGGTTAGTTACAGATAAACTTGGATCTAGGTCTGACAAATGCACATTCATAGGATACCCCAAAGAGACCAAAGGATATTTTTTCTACCATACTGATGAACAAAGTGTTCGTCAGCCTTAAGGCAACCTTTTTAGAAAAGGAGTTTCTTGGTGAAGGAACCATTGCCTCTAAGGTTGAACTTGATGAAGTTCAACAGATAGAAGGACCGACACCAATAGCTGAACCTGAGTCGGATTTGATTAGATCATATCTGGAGCCCAATGTAACTGCACCATTAAGGCGATCCGGTAGAGTACCGCGTCAGTCAGACATATACTATGATTTCTTGGTCCGAGACGGTGATCCCATCGAACTCGATGAGAACGATGAGAATTCGATCACCTATATAGATGCAATGCAGAGACCTGATTTCGAAAAATGGCTTGAAGCCATAAAATCCGAAATAGAGTCCATGAAGATCAACGATGTATGGACATTGGTTGACCCACCTGAAGGGTTAAACCCATTGGGTGTAAATGGGTCTTCAAAAGAAAGAGGGACGCAGACGGAAAGATAGAGACCTATAAAGCCCGTCTGGTTATCAAGGAGTATCGTCAATGTTATGGTATTGACTATGACGAGATGTTCTTTCCTGTGGCAATACTCAAATCCATTCAGATAATGCTTGCAATAGCTGCCCATCTGGATTATTAGATATGGCAGATGGATGTAAAAATAGCTTTCTTGAATGGAGAGCTAATCGAAGAGGTGTATATGATACAACCTGAGGGGTTTACATCCACAGATGAGTCTAAGGTGTGCAAGCTTCAGAGATCCATTTACGGATTGAAGCAAGCTTCTCAGAGTTGGAACATGCACTTTGATAAGATGATCAAAACGTATGGCTTCATTAAGAACAGAGAAGAGCCCTGCATCTATAAATGGGCAAATGGTCCAGTTGTGGTATTCCTTGTCCTGTACGTGGATGACATTCTCTTAATCAGGAATGACATCCCCGCACTAAAGGGAATAAAAGTTTGGTTGTCATCGCAGTTCTCCATGAAAGACTTGGGTGAAGCATCCTATATCCTAGAGATGAAGATCTATAGGGATAGATCTAAAAGGATGCTTGGGTTATCCCAGTCTACGTACATAGATACTGTACTGTAGAAGTTCAGCATGGAGAATTTCAAGAAGGGCTATCTACCGATAGGCTATGAAATTTCTCTCTTTAAGAAGGATTGTCCGACAACTCCTGAAGAGAGAAAGCATATGAGTAGAGTCCCATATGCCTCGATCGTGAGATCTATCATGTACGCCATGACATGTACAAGGTCAGATGTGGCATACTCACTAGGAGTAGTGAGTAGATACCAATCTGATTCTGGAAAAAATCACTGAAAAGTGGTTAAAGCCATCCTTAGATATTTGAGAAATACTAAGGATCAATGGTTGGTTTATGGCGAGTCAGATCTGAAACTTGTAGGGTTCACAGACTCCAGCTTTCAATCTGACCATGATGACAGCAGAAGTATGTCGGGTTATATCTTTACTTTGAATGGTGGACCCATCTGCTGGAAGAGTTTCAAGCAGCATACTATGGCAGACTCTGTTTGTGAGGTAGAGTACATCACAGCATCGGATGCTGCGAAGGAAGCTGTGTGGTTGAGAAAATTCATCACCGAGCTCAGAGTAGCACCCTCCCTCGATGGTCTGATCCTGCTCTACTACGACAGCACTGGTGCCATAGCTCAGGCGAAGGAACCCAAAGCACACCAGCGGATGAAGCACATATTGCGCCGCTTCTACCTGATCTGGGAGATCGTGGATCAAGGTGATGTCGACCTTCAGAAGATCGACAGAAAGGAGAACCTGGCCGACCCCTTCACTAGAGCCTTGGCAATAAAAAAGTTTGACAACCACAAGTCGAAGATGGGTATTAGATACTGTGCCGAGTGGCTTTAGGACAAGTGAGAGTTGTTGAAAAATATGTCCCAAAAGTCAATCGTCAAGCTATTGACGGTTGAGCAACCTTGTGTTGTAATTAATTTGTTAATAAATAAAATATATTTTTGATATTTTCATCACAAGTTTTCATCTTCTAATAAACTCCGTTGTTGTGATGAAGTCTTTAGGACTATTTAGGTTCAATAAAGAGAGGATTTATCGATTAGTCCTTAAAACTATTCATAACCAAATGATAGGCTGTTAATAAGGACGACAACTTCTATCGAGCATAGATCGCTGTAGGCTATATGGATTGGTTGTCCTCTTAACCAAGGAGTTTGGAGACACTGGTATGGCATACAGGTGAGATGTAAGGGTACATCATCATTGAATATGACCAACTCCAGAGCATTTTGCTGTCGAGAATGTCTCTGATGGGATATAGGTATAAGTGTCTCTTAGACCTGAGATCGCCTCTGTGATTTGCAAGCAACTCACTGTACTTTGGTACTGGACTAACTAAATTTCTAATTCAGTGATGGAAGGCTTCTGGGCATAGTTAAGTACTTGCGAAGTCAGAGTGTGATCGAGATGGGATTGACCACTCCAAGAGTTGGAGAAGAATGAGTCGCTGTATTTCAATTTAGCAAAATCTTGACCGGGATAATCCATTAGATGGATTTGATATTTTGAAATACAATGTGGACAACCTGATCAGAGTTGACAGTTGAACTCTGAGGTATCCTATGAGCATTTTGGTTAAGGTGATGAATTATATGGAAACTATATCCGCATGGGTTCTAAGGATGTTGTTCTACACATTCGACCTATCCGACCATCGGATACCATTGCTAGATGATCACTTCGATTAGGACAGAAATTTATTTCTATGCTATAGACTTAGGTTCGGACCTATAAGGTCACACATATTAGAGTTCACAATCCGATCGAATGGTTGATCAATGATTAAGAATCGTTCTAGGGTTAAATGATCAATATGATTGACATTTAACCTAGTGCAAGTGTTGCAGGAGGATCGATTAGAAATTTAATTACTAATTGACTTAATTTGATTAAGCCAATAGGTTGAGATTAAGTCTAATTGAATATGATTTAATTAGATTTAGTTTGGGCTTGATTGGATCAAGTCTAATTGGTTTATTGGATAAGCCAAGTGCAAGGAAAAACTAGTCCTAGTTCAATTAGGACTTGGGTCAATCTAATTTCTAATTCAATTAAAAAATTAAATTAGATTTAAATCTAATTTAATCTGATTAAATTAGGTTCTTAATTGGGTTAAGACCTATTTTAATTGGGTTGATTTAGTTTTGGTTTGATTTGGTTTGAGAAACCAGATTGGAACAAGACATAGATTGAATCCTAGTAAGACTAGGATTCCACCTTGCACCAATTTTGCCCCCATGCCCACTCTTTCTTATCCCATGCCCACTCTCTCTTATTTTGTGCGACAAAACTTCTCTCCCAGATCTTCACACATGCCCAAAATTTTCCTTTCTTTTTCTCTTACATGGAAAGTGATTGTGGATCAAGTCAAAGTAGGAATTAGTTTGGATTTCAAATTCTATGAGATAGAGTTTTAGGAAACCAAAACTCTTTCTTTATGGCATTTATTTTATCTAGATTTTTTTTAGAATTTTTGTGGATTTTATGGCACATAATATGCACCCTTTGCTGGTAGTCCACACATAAAAAGAAAGAGGGGGCGCCCAAGAGTTGGGCGCCCCTTGTCTTGCCATGTTTGAATAATCTTTGACTAGGTATTTGACCTAGACAAGGACTCTATCATATCTCTCTATTTAAAATAAATTTTTTCATAAAGTTTTCATGAAAAATAGAAAAAAGAGAGACCTTTGGGGAATGCAAAAATTAGGGAGAAAGAAGGTTGGGCATGGAGATACAATAGACACAAGACTAGGTGTCTAGGTGAGAGCAAAGAGAAGAAGAAGAGGGTCTTCTTCTAGGGTTGCTGTGTTCACCTCTTTCCTTCCTCCATCTTGAGTTTTCTGAGAGTGTCTCAGATCTAAAACTCCTTTTCCTACTTTTCATCTTTGGAAGAATCTTAATCAAAAAGAAGGAGGCATCTGATCGACCATCGAAGAAGAATCAGCGCAGTACTAGCATACTGTGCTGATTTCCTGGATCAGGACTTCTGATCGTGATTCATGAGCTCGTGTGGACGACTCCTAGAGGTCGGATGCGTGTGCGGCTCACAACATCATCCTCAAGCTAAGATCAGCGAAGTTAGAATGTTTAACTTGCAAGGTAATAGATCTGATCTATTATATTACATACATTAGATGTAGTATAGAAACATGTTGATATGATCAACATGTAGTTCTTGCTCTTTATATTTTAATTTTTGATTTAATACCATATAATAATCATGTAATAAGATCTTAGATCTAGGGATTCTCTAATTTTATAAGATAAATTTTGATTTATTTTAGTCTTCCGCTGCCTGATCTTAAAAAAGTTTCAAGATCTAACCCTGAAACCCTAGATCTGGTTCCTTCATTTTCACCCACTTTTTCACACACCACTATTAGAAATCGAGATTTGGGGCATACATGTGTGTTTTAAAATTTTATTTTCTAAACTCTACTGCAGAATACAAGATTAAAATATTTTTAATCTGAATCATGCATGCGTAAAAATATAAAATCACAAGCATCTAGTTCATGTACTGAAATTGATATATACTGAAATTCAGATTGTGATCTAATCGCATACATGTTTCACAATCTCTTTCTTCAAATCTGTATCTAGAAGAGAAAAAATTTTTTTCTAGCCGCACAAGTATCTGGCCTCTATGGGTATCTACTTGGGATCAGCGTAGAACAGTCCTCTTCAAGTTGAATTTTTTTCTCTAAAAAAATTTTACCTGCTGAATCTGAATGAAGCCTAGATCGCGATCAATACTTGATCTCTTTCCTTGATTTTTTTTTTCTCTTCTTCTCTTTCCTTTCTCCCTTATTTTGTGCTGCTACTAAACACTAGGAACCAATAAGGAGGGGACGCCCAACAGCTTGGGTGTGGAAGGGAAGTGGGACGCCCAACAAGGTAGGGCATGTGGGATGCCAAGGGAGAAGAGAAAAGGAGAGGAAGAGAGGGCGTGGGCACTTTCTATAGGGTGTGTGGACTGCTGGTTGGATGCTCTAGGGACCTTAGGGGAGGTCCCTTTAAATAGATGTGAGGATTGAATCCTATTCAATCTCATATACAAGTCCTACTTGTATTAGGTTTCTTAATAACTTAAGTTATTCAACTTACACTAGGAATCCTATTAGGCGCCAACTCTTGGAGCCGTTGCACCCATTATTTTACATCCTCTTTTGCACTCAAGGGACACACCATATGAGATCCATAAGCCCTCTAATCATAGGACATGCCCAACTTGATCTAATCAAGGTGGTGCCCCATAATAACTATCAAAGAAATTAATTAGGGACTTGCACCTTTAATTCATATGATCTAAACCTTAGACACCCAACAATTGGAGTCCAATGAATCTAATTCACTTAGATTATTAGCAGATAATTAAGTTTAAATTATCTTATTAAATAAAACATTCAAATGAAAAGAGAAAATTGGATCTAACCATGTGCTAGCAATGTTACCTTGAATCCAATCAGATTTTTCTAAATCCAATTGACACTTCATAAGCTTAATTGCTAATTTCAAATCTGATCCCTTTGTTGTGTGACCCCGGTTCAATTCTATTTGGTAGTGAGATATACAATGATCTCTATCAAAGTATCATTGAAACTCTTTTCATTGGATCGGAATAATTCTACTCTGACTCATCAAGGATTGTTAATCCAGAACAATCCTAGTAAGCTCTCACAATCCATAAGTGACATCTAGCAGTATGTAATGGCAATCCGGTAGAACTGAAATGAATCTCTAGGTGTAGTTTACGTGTGATTTAGTCCCTCTATCGTGAGTCTCGACTAGATGGCAGGTCATGGATAAATCGTCAAACCTCAACATCAGTCATATGATAGATTCGATTAGCACAAATCCAGTTGTGACTTCTAAGAAAATTCTTTTTTATCAATCACACTATTGTGGCCACAGATTCTCGAACTTAGCCTCTAAAATTTTATAGGACTACTCCTTTCTATCAAGATCGATAGATCTCATCTTGATAAACACCTTACTCTTACAGTGGACAAACTATTACCAATATCCATTATAAAGGCTCGTTGAGACCCATGTTTATGTGTCAATCAATCTCCAGCAGCCACACTGCGAGCAGCAGTGCCATCTCAGGTCAAAAGATCAGTTACACAACTACAGCATGGAGACTATCACTGATGATCGAGTAAAAATTCAAGTGATTTCTTATATTGTCACACTCAGTACTAGTTGTTCTCTAACAACTATCCGCACTCATCGTCCAGTGTCTCTACACTGTAGATCAGAGAATCATCTATTTCGAAAGAAGTAATCTGTGCGTCAGTCTATCCAGATCAATCAGCATTCTCATGATGATCTTATAATAAAAAGTATTTAAGAATTAAATACATGTCTCTAATTCTCAACACTTTGAGAATGTATATCAAAAATTAATTTCATGGACGATTCAAGGATATATCACACTTGAATGAAAAATAAACTTATCCTTTTATTGATCAAATCAATGTATTTAGTATAAATTTATGTTTTAGATTTATTACAATGTGTCAGTCATATTGACTTCTAGGACATACATCTAACAATCTTTCATTTGGATTAAAGTCAATTAGCCACAAATCTAAGTCCCATCTTCTCAAGGTGGATTTTTATTTTCAATTGGCTCAACTATTTTGTCAACGGGTCTGTCACGTTGTCTGTAAAATTTACTCTTCGCATCTCAATATATTTTTTTTGAGGTAGTCGCATATGATATAATACCGCCGCTCGATGTACTTTGATTTCTGATGAGATCTCGGCTTCTTAACAAGTGCTATGGCTCCATTGTTATCACAGTAGAGTACTATAGCATCCGATGTCATAACTCCAAGTTTCATGATAAACTTTTTGAACCAGAAGTTTTCCTTTGCAGCATCCGAAGCAGCGACATACTCAGTCTCTATGGTCGAATCCGCTATGATGGGTTGCTTCGAACTCTTCCAGCTAACTGCACCATCATTGCAAACGAACACATATCCTGATATAGACTTTCTATCATTAGGATTAGACATGAAGTCTGAGTTAGTATACCCCTCGACTCACAACTCAGAATCTCCTCCAAAGATCAAGAACAAATCCTTAGTCCTTCTCAAGTACTTAAGGATATTCTTCACAGCTATCCAGTGCTCCTCACCTGGATTCGACTGATACCTGCTCGTGACACTCACAACAAGGATAATATCAAGTCGAGTACATAGCATGACATACATGAGGCTCCCTATGGCTGAGGCATAAGGAATCCTACTCATGCGCTAAACTTCCTCAGATGTGGTCGGACACATCGTCTTGGAAAGATTAATACCATGCTTAAGAGGTAAAAGAACTCTTTTAGAGTTTTCTATGTTGAACTTCTTCAGTACCTTCTCTATGTACAGCTTTTGTGATAGGCCTAGTATCCATTTAGGTCTATCCCTGTAGACCTTTATTTTAAAAATATAGGATGCTTACCTTAGATCTTTTATGAAAAATTTCTTGGACAACCATGTTTTGACCGTGGTCGGCATGAGAATATCATTTTCAATGAGGAGGATATCATCCACATATAATACAAGAAATGTTATCACGCTCCCACTGATCCTTTTATATATACATGGATTCTCTTCATTTTTGATAAAATCAAACGATTTGATTGCCTCATCAAAATAACTCTGAAAAGCTTGCTTTAATCCGTATATAGACTTTTGCAACTTGCAGACTCTGTGATCACCATCACCAGATATGAAACTCATGGGCTGCTCTATTTAGATATTTTCCTCAAGATATTTATTTAGAAAAATAGTTTTCACATCCATCTACCAGATTTTATAATCATAGTAAGCTGCAACAGCAAACAGTGTGCGGATGGATTTCAGCATAGCTACGGTGAGAAGATTTTTTGATAGTCAATACCCTCGCACTGACTATAATCTTTAGCCACAAGCCTAGCTTTATAGGTCTCTACCTTACCATCGGCATCATTTTTCTTTTGTAGATCCATTTACACCCAATGGGTACAATACCCTCACATGGATCTACTAAGGTCCATACTTGGTTCAAGTATATCGAGTCAATTTCTGACTTCATCGCATCTAATCATTTCTCAGAATCGATGTCAGATGTCATCTCGTCAAAAGTATTAGGATCATCATCATGACCCTTATCTCCCATAAGAAATATTTTCTTTACTTGCTCTGTAAACATACCCATGTACCTTTCAAAAAGTCGGGAGATCCTGCTAGATCTATGAGGTGGTTGAGGAATATCGACTACTGGCTCATGAATAATGAGTTCCTAAGGATCTATAGCTCTTTGCTTTTTAGAGATCTTCTCTTCGAGCTCAACTAACCTCCTACTGCCACCGTCGTAAATAAACTATTTTTCTAAGAATACGATATTTCGACTCACAATTACATTGTGATTTTATGAAAAGTTGAAGTAGTATCCCATGAATTCTTTAGGATATCCTATGAAACGAACTATAATAGATCTATCCTCTAACTTATCCGCCATCTGTCTATTAACATAGGTCAGACATCCTAAAGTCTTAAGATAACTTAGACTTGACTTCTTACCAAACCATATCTCATATGGTGTGGTAGGAATAGACTTTGATGGAATCCTATTCAATAGGTGAATGATGGTTAACAAGGTATATCTCCAAAGATATAAGGATAGATCAGTGAAACTCATCATGGACCTGACCATATCCAATAAGGTCCTGTTCCTCTTTTCGGATATCCCATTAAGCTGAGGTGTTCCGATAGGCGTCTATTGAGAGACTATGCCATTATCCTTAAGATATCTTAAAAATTTTGGACTAAGATATTCACCTCCTCAATCAGATCGAAGAACCTTAACGGGTTTACCATTTTATTTTTTTATCTCATGTCTGAATTTTTTGAACCTTTCAAAGGTCTCAGACTTATATTTCATCAGATACACATATCCATACTTAGATAAATCATCGATAAAGATAATGAAGTAGCTATAATCACTCTTTATCTGTACATCAAATGGCCCACATACATCAGTGTGTATCAGGACAAGTAACTCAGTGGTCCTTTCCCCATGTCCTACAAAGGGTAATTTGGTCATTTTTTTTTGAAGGTAAGATTCACAAGCTGGATACGACTCTGAGTTAAGAGAGCCAAGGATCCCATCTTTTTTCAGTTTGTTTATCCTATCCTCTCTAATATGGCCTAATTTATGATGCCATAAGTACTTCTGGTTAATTTTATCTCTGAGTCTCTTTTGGCCTATGGTACTCACTATTTGCTCATTTAAATTTACATTCGCATCAATATGCAAGTGATAAAGACTATCAATTAAAAGATCTCATGCAATCAATTTATTTTATAAATAAATAAAATAAAAATTTTTATTGAAATTAATTTCAAAATCTTCCTGTGCTAGCATCGACACCAAAATTAAATTCTGACTAGCTACAGGAATATAATAACAGTTCTTCAAATCTAATCTAAAATCAGACGATAATCGAAGAAGATAAGTACCAACAATTTTTATAGTAATTTTTGCTCCATTGTCGATCCAAAAGATTATGTCACCTTTCCTCAACCTCCTACTTTCTATCAGACCCTGCATTGAGGTACATATATGAGCACTCGAGCCAGAGTCTAATACTCAACTAGAAGTAGAAGAAACTATAAAGTTAGATTCAATTACGAGCATACCTTCGAAAGATTTATTATCCTTTTTTATCTTTAGGCTCTCTACGTATGTTGGACAATTCTTCCTCTAGTGGCCTTCAGCATGATAGTGAAAATATTTTTTCTTTGCTTCGGCCTTATTGAAACTTTTTTCTTTGGCCTGCTCTCTTTTTTTGGCTTCTTAGCAGATTTATTCTTCTTCTTCCCAATAGATTTTTTCTTGAAAGAAATCCGCTCCACAGCGAGAACAGTGCCCCTTGACTCTTCAAGGTTTCCTCCATTGTGATCACCATATTGACCAGTTCGGATATAGTGCAGTCAAGTTTGTTCATATGAAAATTTACAATAAATTAACTATATGAACTCATAAGAAATTAAAGGATCAAATCCATCTGTAATTCTTTTTGTATATCAAATCTGAACTTTCTAAGCTCCTCAATGTCCTTGATCACTGTCATACAGTGCTCATGGATCGATTATCCTTCGCATATGTTCAGATTGAAGTCTTTTAAACATCTCGAAGCATGCTGTATGGCTCTACTCATCATACAACTCTTGCAGGTGAGTGATCATAGCCCTGACAGTGGGCATATGCTCATGCTAGCTTTGCAACTCGTTTGACATAGAAGCTAGTGTATAGTACTTGACCCGACTATCTTCATTCATCTACTTCTCAAAGGCAACCCTTTGCTCAGTAGTAAGATGGTTTGGTAATACTATGGGTTCCTAGTCGAGTACGTGGCCTAGTTTTTTTGAGATCAAGATAATCTTGAGGTTTCTGAGCCAGTCTTTGTAATTTGTACCGGTTAAATGATTGGTTTCAAAGATGCGAGCTAGACGGTTTGAGGTTGACATTGTTTAACTACGAGAGTAGAGATTCAAGTTAGACTTTTGTACTTAATATTATATTTACTTTTAGAAAGTTTAAGATACAAACAATAACTCTCACTAATTTATCGGATCTCTCCACTCCTCGAGAAGAAAACAGAAATCGTAACATGACAAAGGATGCCTAGTAGGTGCTGCGGTCCCACCGATGCCATTCATCTCACTTAACAGTTATTGATAATATGTACATCGATGCGTAGATAACTCTTTGCCTAGATGCTTCTATAGTATGTTACAGCAACTTGGTCTCTAAGTTATGTAGGCTCACCTAACAATTATTGCCCACACTCCTTAATTAAGCTCGACCCACTGTTCACAAGCAGATGCAAAGCCATCATTAGGTCCCTGGCCTAATAGTTATTAGGCCCAACTCCATCCTTATCCTAGAGCAACTCTTTGGTAATAGAGTGGTTGAGTGTTCCCGATGCAACTGAACCACTGTAACCAGTCGAGAACAATCAATGCCGATATCACGCCTGCACATCTATAATGGTTGAAGACCTATGAACTTATTATTTATGGAGAGGTTTAGGTTTAGGTCTCATCTAATCAGTCATCATATGACCGATCTAATTGGTATGGGCTAAACCAAACCACTAAGCAATCTTGTTCAAGATCCAATCTTCCAAATTGATCAGATAAGTGAAGACCGATGGAGGTCCCCCCATTACTTTTCTTAGACACTAATAAATTGATCAGATAAGCAAACAGAACTAATTAAATAATCACATCTCAATTACTTACCTTAGATACCAATAAATCAATTGGTTCAAACAGGTTAACTCAAGCGATTGGGGCTCAAACCATCAAGCTAAATTAGGACCTTAGGTTAATCAATTCTACATATGGGACTCAATCGATTCGATCAACAATAATTGCATGATCATTTAACTTAATTGATCTAACCCACATCAATACTTGAGTAAGTTTGATCAATTATTTAATCAAATTAGATCCATATGATTCAAATCAAAAACTTTAGATGCAATCCTATTACATGATCTAATTTTTTATTTTTCCACAACCAAAATCCTCATGCACAAACATAAATTTTAGATTCTAAAATCAAATTTCAATCAAAATTTTTTGCATGAAAGTAAGTTTTAAATCATAAAAATAATTTTTAGATTTAACATACAAATATATATCACATATATGCATGTAAAATTCAGATCTAAATAAAATTCAGATCTACTACATGATATCATATATCTCATATACTAATCATGGATCATATCAAAAGTAATTTATGACCTTAAGTATGTAATTACATATCTCATATATAAATTATAGATTAGATCATATAAAATTTCAAGTTTATGCATGCATCTATATATCATGTGAACATAAACTAGAAACCGTTCTAGATCAAAATTTAGATCTATGCATGCTTTCACATATCAATTATATGTTCTAAAATCAAGCTCAAAATTAAATTTCAGATTCCAACATTCATCTATACATCTCATGTATCAAGAAAAAAATAGATTTTAAACTTTTTTTCAAAATATATATGATAATTTTAGCAATATAAAATCCGTGGCTCTGATACTATTGTTGGAATTCGAGGTTTGAAGTATGCATGTGTGTTTCAAAAATTTATTTTTTAAATATCATAGTGGAATACAAGATTAAAATATTTTTAATCTGAATTATTTATGTATAAAAATATAAAACCATAAGGATCTAGTTCATGTGCTGAAATTGACATATGCTGAAATTCAGATTGTGATCAAATTGCATACCTGTTTCATAATCTCTTTCTTCAAATCTGGATCTGAAAGAGAAAAAAAATTTTTCTAACCGTATAAGTATCCAGCCTCTATGGGTATCCACTCAGGATCAGCCTGGAACAGTCCTCTTCAAGTTGAATTTTTTTCTCTAAAAAAATTTAGCCTGCTGAATCTGAATGAAGCCTGGATCGCGATCAACACTCGATCTCTTTTTTTGATCTTCTTCTTCTCTTCTTCTCTTGTCTTTCTTCTTTACTTTGTGCTGCTACTAAACACCAAGAACCAGTAAGGAGAGGATGCCCAACAGCTTGGGCGTGGAAGGGAAGTGGGATGCACAACAAGATGGGGCGTGTGGGATGCCAAGGGAGAAGAGAAAGGGAGAGAAAGAGAGGGCGTGGGCACTTTCTATGGGGTGCGTGGACTGCTAGTTGGATGCTCTAGGGACTTTAAAATAGGTCCTTTTAAATAGGTATGAGGATTAAATTCTATTCAATCTCATAATACAAGTCCTACTTGCATTAGGTTTCTTAATAATTTAAGTTATTCAATTTACATTAAGAATCCTATTAGGAACCAACTCTTAGAGCTCTTACACCCATTATTTTACACTCTCTTTTGCACCCAAGAGAAGCCCCATATGAGATCCATAAGCCCTCTAATCATAGGACACGCCCAACTTGATCCAATCAAGGTGGCACCCCATAATAACTATCAAGAAAATTAATTAGGGATTTGCATCCTTAATTCAGATGATCCAAAATCTTAGACACCCAATAATTTGAGTTCAATGAATCTAATTCACTTAGGTTATTAGTAAATAATTAAGTTTGAATTATTTTATCAAATAAAAAATCTAAACGAAAAGAAAAAATTAGGTCCAACCATGTGCTAGCAAGGTTACCTTGAACCCAATCGGATTTTTCTAAATCCAATTGATATTTCATAAGCTTAATTGCTATTTTAGACCTAATCTCTTTGTTGTGTGACCCCATAAGTTTAATTCTATCTGGTAGTAAGATATACAATGATCTCTATCAAAGTATCATTAAAATTTTTTTCAATAGGTCAGAACAATTTCACTCTGACTCATCAAGGATTGTCGATCCAGAACAACCCTAGTGAGCTCTCACAATCTATCAGTGATACCTAGCAGTATGTAGTGACAATCCAGTAGAACTAAAAGTTAACGTATGATTCAGTCTCTCTATCGTGAGTTCCAACTAGATGGTAGATCATAGATAAATCGTCAAACCTCAACTTCAGTTATATGATAGATTCGATTAGCTCAAGTCCAATTGTGACTTCTACGAAAATTTTTTTTCATCAATCACACTACTGTGGTCACAGCTCCTTGGACTTAGCCTCTCAAATCTCATAAGACTACTCCTTTCTATCAAGATCGATAAATTTTATCTTGATGCACATCCAACTCCTACAATGGACTAACTGTTGCTAATATCCACTACAAAGGCTCATTGAGACTCATGTTTATGTGTCAGTCAAACTTCAGTAGCCACACTGCGAGCCGCAGTGCCATCTCAGATCAAAAGATCAGTCACACAACTACAGCATCGAGATGATTACTGATGATCAAGTAAAAATTCAAGTGATCTCTATATGGTCACGCTCAGTACTAGTTATTCTCTAACAACTATTTACACTCGTCGTCCAGTGTCTCTATATTGTAGACCAAAGACTTATCTATCCCGAAGAAAATGATCTGACGCCAGTCTATTTGGATCAATCATCATCCTCATGATGATCCTATGATCGGAAGTATTTAAGAATTAAATATATATCTCTAATTTTTAACATCTTGAGAATATATATTGAAATTAATTCCATAGACGATTCAAGTGTTGGAAAGCGTAGGTGATTTCATGCATGTATTTCGAAATATTTTTAAAAAAATTATAGTGAAAGATAATTAAATTAATCAAATTAATCTAACATGCATATGATCTAATCATCAAATCAGCCTACTCTAGGATCTATGATATATTATGTTGCATATTAATCTAAAAAATACTGAAGATAAAATCAGCATATATGCATGTGAGCAGTAGATCATATCTACTTCTAATCTGAGTTCAAAACTCGATACTTGAGTGTGGGTCGATGATCACTGCTGCTAAGAGACATGGTAAAGGAGATCCTCGCTGGTTGCTCATAGCCACATATGCATCCGACCTCTATGAAAAATTTATTCGAAGTTCTGATCTGATCGATCCTCTCAGAAGTGCTAGCTCACGCCAAGACCTTCTTCTTGACTGATCTGGATCTTTTATTAAATCTCTAAAATTTTTTCAAAAATTGAAGATGAACTTTTAAAGGAGATGAAGAGATAGAAGAAAGATGGAGAAGAAAATAATTTTTTCTATTTTATTCTCTCTTTCCAAACCCTTAGAACCAAAAATTTAAAATTTAGATTTTTGCATACACCCTAAGAGAGAGGACCCTCCACTCTATTTTTCACGTCATGAACCATGTCCAAACTTTTACCACATTAAGAGCTCTCTTTTGGTATCTTACACACATAAAAGAAACTACAAAAGCCCCTTTTATAGGCATGTAAGAAGGTGAGGTGAAGAGTCCTTGTGATTCTGGACTCTTACAGGATTCTGCCTCCCTTCACAATTTTACATCCCAAAACATATCAAAAAGATATAGGATGCCCCTTTCCATATTTTTTTATGGTAAATCAGTTCTCCAACTAATCTTTCACAAAAAATATTCTCAAAATATCATACATATAAGGAGAAAAAAATTTATTGACGTGGATAGGTTGATCTGGATGAGAATAAATTCTTCTGATAAGGAATATTTTGAAATTCATTTTTAGAGCCTTCCTTTTATCAAAACTAAATTAGATTTAGATACGAGATAGAGAAAGAAAATAACTCTTTAGTGCAAAAAAATTTTATACAAAATAATTTTGTGCATGGAGATATATGGCTGCAAACTAGGTTGGTGCAAGAGAGGAAAGTCCTAATCCAATATGGACTCTAAGTTTCCTTATTTGAATCCAAATCAAATCACATCTAGTTTAGCTCAAATAAATATATGAAACCCAATCTAATTAGGTTCATAAACTTTTAATCAAATTTTAATCAAATTAGAAATTGATTGAACCAAAGTTTTGATCAAATCAGGGATAATTTTTTCTTAGCGATTAAGTCATCTCATAACCTAATCGGGTCAAATCTAATTGAATCCAATTCAATTAAATTTTATTTAATTCTTTTTATTCAATCAAATTAAACTAATCAGTAATTTAATTATTAATTAATTTTTTATTAATTTATTAATATTTAGTGAACTAATTTATTGTAACTTTTGTATAAGGTTAACCATCAATCGAATTGACGATTAAGCCCATGAACGAATCTCAATCGTTGATCAGCTACATGATCAATCAGAAACTTTTTTTGAGTGTGGCCTCATAGGTTTGAACCTAAGTCGATAGCATAGGAACATCTTTCTGAATCAATCGATGTAACCATCTAGAAATGATGACCCGACGTCCGGATAGGTCAAATGATGGCGAAGCAATATTTAAGAACCTATTGATGTATGGTTACTGTATAATTTATCCTTTTGACCCTAATACTCGAGGACAACCTAGAATTTAACTATCAATTCTAGATAAGTCATCCATATTATATTTTAATCTTTTTCAAATCCATCATATGGATCATCCGAGCTCGGGTTTTGCTAAATTGACATACACTGATGTATATCTCCTAATTTGGAGGGATCAATCCCATCTTGACTCATGCACCGACTTGATAAGTACTTGACTGTATCCAAAAATCTTCCATCACTGAATTTAAAACTCAATTAGACCGACACTAAAGTACAGTGAGTTACTTGTAAGTCACCGTGATGATCTCAGATCGAAGGGACACTTATACCCATACCCTTCGCAAGCTACCCTTGACAGCAGAGTGCTCAACAGTTGGTCACATTTAATGATGATGTACTCCTACATCTCACCTGTATGTTATACTAGTATCTCCACACTATTTGGTTACAAGAACAACTAATGTATATGTCACACAACGACCTACACTTGATATCACTATCGTTCTAGTAATAGCATATCATTTGATCGTAAACCAGTTTAAGGACTACACGATAAATCTTCTTTTATCGATCAAAGTAGTCTTAAGGACTTCATCACAACATAGGAGTTCGTTAGAAGATTTAATCTTGTGATAAAAAATATCAAATAACTTTTATTATTTATCAATTAATATATATTTATAATCAGTACAACCGTCAAACGATTGATTTTAGGGTAATTCCCAACAACTCTCACTTGGACTAAAGCCAATCAGTATAGTCTCATATATCCATCTTTGATTTACTATCTCAAAACTCCTAGATGCCAAGGCTTTAGTAAATGAGTTGGTCAAGTTCTTTTTTTCATCGATCTTCTAAAGATTGACGTCATCTTAACAGATTTACCGAATAAAATGGTAGCAATGCAAAATACTTGGTAAACTAATGGGACTTCGTCTCTTTGGCATAAACTATGGCTCCAATGCTGTACAATACAATAGGACCATCCTCGGAGGATGCCACTCTTAGCTTGCCAGTGAACCTATACAATCACATAGCTTTCTTGTAAACATCGGATGTTGCAATGCATTTAGCCTCACAATTTGAATTTGACTATATTTTTTTGCTTGGAACCTTTCCAGCAGATTGCTCCATTATTTAAGATAAGGATGTATTCCGATACGTTCTTGCTATTATTATATCCAACTAAAAATTGAAATCAAATTCTATAAGTTTTAAGTCAGATTCTCTATAACCGAATCATCGATCCTCAGTATTTCTCAAATACCTAAAGATATCCTACCAGTGATTCTAATCAGATCGTGCAAGTATCTAGTCATTATCCTAGTGAATATATCATATCCAGTCTCATACATGGTGTACATGATAGAACAAATTCTACTCATAAACATCCTATGTATATGGGACTGAAAAAACTTAAGCAGCCTCTTAGATCTATCTCTATAGATCTTCATCTCTAGAATGAGAGATGCTTTTCCTAAATCTTTTATTGAGAACTATAATAATAGCGAAACCTTTATTCTCTGTTATGTAAGAAATATCATTCACGATTAAAAAAATTTCATTCACATATTAGATAAGAAATACACTAATAGAACTATTAACCCATTTATACTTGTAGGTTTCTTTTTTGTTCTCAACAAAGCCATGCATTTTGATCATTTATCAAAATGCACATTCCAACTCCAAAAAATTTAGCATTGCCATAGGAGAAAATGTCTCGTTATGGTCAATACCATAATGTTGACAATATTCTTAGGTAACCAGACGAGCTTTGTAGATCTCTACCTTCTCGTTTGTGCTACTCTGATCCTATTGAAGATCCACTTACACTCTATAGATATTTATTCCTTCGAGTGGATCAACGAGTGTCCATACACCATTGACCTTCATGGACTCTATTCAAATCTATAGCTCTAAGCCATTAATTAGAGTCAGACCTCTGCATGGCATCGATATAGATAATCAAATCTTTATTTTTCTTATCGAGTTCAACAGGATCATGTTCTAGATCTAGAAATCGAAGTCTCTATTCGACGGATGCGGTATTCTATTAGATCTCCTTAATGGTGCCTCTACAATGGATTTCGAGTTTGATCTGATCAAATCCGATTCTATGGGTTCACTAGATTATGTCAGTTTTTTTATCTGTCAAACTTTATAAGTTTTACATTAAAGATATTAGTACCTTCATCAAGGTACTCCTTTTCTGAAAGAAATGCCGAACAACTCTTATTTTTTAGCATGATAGAAGTTATATCTCCAAGATTCTTTAGGGTTATCCTATAAAATAATATATATAGGATGAAGATTCAAGCTAATTTGTCTGTAAATACTTGACATAAAATAAATACTCTCAAACTCTAAGGTAAGAAAGTATCAACTTACGTCTAGTTCATATCTCATATGGAATCTTTGCAACTGATTAATTCAAAATCTAGTTCAGAACATAATAAGTAGTCTTAAGAGTATAGCCTTAAAAGGAGACTGGCAAACTTTTGAACCCCATCATGGATTGAACTATGTCTAACAAAGTCGATTCCAATAAAAGAGAATCCTATTCTCTTCTAGATATATCAAAAATTCATCGAAAGGACATTCTCCTCTTTGGTCTGACCGAAGAATTTTAATGCTCTTTTCAATTTATTTCTCTATCTTATTATGAAATTATTTGAATATTTTAAATAATTCAAATTTATGATAAATATATTCTTAGATGCAATACATCAGTATATATCAGATTCAGAACATCATTGACTCATTCACCTTTTTCAGCAAAAGATGACTTGGTTATCTTACTAAGGAGATAGGATTGACAGGTTGACAATGATTCACAATCATTGACCTCAAGAATTATCTCCTGTTGATCTGAGCCTAAATTGTCAAAGGTAGGCTTTCATGACATTATCTACTTTAGGGAGTTTGTTGTGTATATTACACTAACAAGCTGTGACTATTCATAAATGTCATTTCTTAATTGTCCACATAATTTTGACATCATTCATAATGAAATCATAAAATCATCAGACAATAGTAACAATCACTAAAACAACATTGTTGGAATTGAAAATAAGCTTGATGATTTCTAAAATCAGGATTGGAATATGACTTCCAACTCTAACGTTCAAAAATCTCTTGCTGTTTTCAAACTTTCTACTAACCTGAAGTCATGGCAATAATTTACATGAACTTTCGATATCGAATATCTAGGTAGTAATGTCACAGATAGAAAAATCATAAGGTATTATGATATAAGCATCTTGTTCAGCAACCCTTTGCTGATTTCTCTTCCTTAGCCTGCTCAGGTCAAGAGATTTTGCCAGACCAGGTTAATCCTAGACTCTTTTGTCTGTTCGAGCTCATTAGCCCAAGTACGACTCTTTTGCACCTTTTTTTTCTTTTTTTTTTCTCAAAAAATTATTGCCACACTGAAGACACATCTTTAGAGGTGCAAAAGAACGTCTTCGACATTTGAAGAATTTCCTCCCATTGAGTATCATTGAATTTACAATTAAATTCGTATTCTTTGCTGCTCTCAATAACACCACACGGTGATCTAATCATATGGCCACTTTTGATAAGTCCCTTTGATTGCATCACGTGTTGGATGTGAAAACTTCAGATGCTGGATCCATAATCATATTTAGGATCCATTCATTCTCTAGAACTATTTGTAACTTTTGATACCAATTATCGAAGTTTGATCCTATAAATTAGTCACTGTCAAACAGTGAATGGAGCAACGGACATCTAGTCATAACTGAAAGAAAAATACAAGATCTCTATGTTTATGAATTGATTAAGTCTAAAGATTTGAACTTTAGTCTAAAAGTTCTTTCACTATTTTAGTTGAATTGATAGCCTCTATCTCCGATCCGAGGAATTATTTTAATTTTTTAGCGGTACTAAAATCCATACAGACTGCATACATGCTCAAAGATGGCTCAGTTAACCCATATGCATCTATAGATAGGTTCTCAACCAATTATTTCTCTCAATAATTTTTAGTAATTAATTTTATCTCAGATTTTATTTTAGTAGGCGATGGGCCTCCACTGAAAGTTTCAGTTAGGTCAAACCATTAACATGAACCTACTCAGTATTTTTAACTAATGAATGATCAGATTTGAGGATGGCTCGATCAACCCAACCATCATCAAATAGTACAATAGAGTCATTATATGATGAATGATAATTTCATCATTCAGAGAGAACACTAGACGGATGGTGCCTGCAATGTCAATCAGAAATAATGGACCCATTATCATTCACCTTAATGGGAGGCTATGATCTAGTTATCTCCATAACTAGCTCATTTTATGGACATAATAATTTAGAAGATTTGATAATTAGTTTCAAGAAGAGATGAGAAGAGATTAACCAGTAAACCACAATTTTCTTACTGACTTCATTAAGTCATTGAATTGGATCAGGGTCATACTAGTTGAAATGGCACCTAGATCAGTCACACTGATCAATCTTAATGGCATGGATCAACTCGAATCACTTAGTGGTCTAATCAAGATATAATTCATCAAATTGATCAGGTAAGTAAGATCAATGGGAGGGTCTGCTAAGCTTGCCTTAAATATCATCGAAATAGCCAGGTAAGCGGCTCCCAATTAAAAATCACCGATCGAAATGCCAAACTTACCTTAGACACCAATAGGTTAATTAGTTTTGATTTGATCAATCTAATGATTTGGATTCAACCATTGAGCTATAATCAAGGTCCATTTGATCTAATCAAAGAAATAGACTTGACCATCTACAACTATTGTATTGGTTCTAGAGAAATCCTGATTTAATATAATTCAATATTTGATTAGATTTAATCAAATTTTTTAGTTAGTCCATTAACTCTTTGATTCTAACCTTAGGTCTAACCCAATTAAGAGGATCTGATTTGAGCTAACCCATGCCCTATATTTTATGCAATGTCATTAGATCTCAAATCATAATTCTAGATCTAATCAACTCAACACTTAATTCTCAATTAAGTTTTGCATCAACATGGTTAAGATTTTGAAAATAATTTTCATATGTAAATCATAAAATCTTTTAGATCAAATCTAAACTTTTTATGATTTTAAATCAAAATAATTTTAATTAAACAAGATTAGATATAACTAACTTCTTCGCAACTTACATCGCATACAATAATACCTAAGGTTTCAAGATCTAGGATTTTACAAGAAAGCAACTTTTCTCCTTTCACTTTCTTCTTCATAGGATCTAATCACATGGCACCCCTACACGCCATAAGAGCACCCTATCGAATGAAAAGAGAGGATCTTTAAATCCTTCTCGCTCTTATGATCAGATGGCCTGGTGATCAATCCAATCCAAGTACTTGCTAATCAGATCATCTAATCTAATCACATATCATATATGTATGAATTTAGATTTAATCTAAATTATATCAGATCTGATTATAATTTTAGATCATATTTAAATCAGATTATAAACATCACATGAATTACATAAAATCAGATTTTATCAAGGATCAGCATAAACTAGGATAACCTTTTTACTGTAAAGGATAAACCCTACAGCAAGACAACCTTATATCGATTTGTGTGATCAACCATTAATTAAATTTAGATCAAAATATCACATATCAGATCTAAATAAAATTTAAATTTAGATTTAATATACATATAAAATATTTCATATCGAACTTAGGCTCTGATATCACTATTGGAAAGCGTAGGCGATTTCATGCATGTATTTGAAAACTTTTTTGAAAAAATTATAGTGAAAGATAATTAAATTAATCTAATTAATCTAATATGTATATGATCTAATTATCAAATCAACCTACTCTAGGATCTATAACATGTTATGTTGTATATAAAATCTAAAAAATACTTAAGATAAAATTAGCATGCATGCATGTGAGCAGTAGATAACATCTACTTCTAATCTGAATTCAGAACTCGATACCTGAGTGCAGATCAATGATCACCGCTGAGAGACATGGTGAAGGAGATCCTCGCTGGTTGCTTATATCGCACACACGTTTGGCCTCTACAAAAAATTCACTTGAAGCTCCGATCTGATCAGTTTTCTCGGGAGTGCTAGCTTGCATGAAGACCTTCTTCTTGACTGATCTAGATCTTTTTTCAAATCTCTAAAATTTTTTTAGATATTAAAGATAAATTTTTGAAGGAGATGAAGAGGTGAAATAAAGATAGAGAAGAAAATAATTTTTTTCTATTTTATTCTCTCTTCCTAAACCCTCAGAACCAAAAATCTGAAATTCAGATTTTTGCGCGTACCCCAATAAAGAAGATCCTTCTCTCTATTTTTCATGCTATGAATCATGTCCAAACTTCTACCATATGAAGAGCTCTCTTCTGGTATCTTATACATATAAAAGAAACCATAAAAGTCCCTTTTATAGGCATGTAAGGAGGTGGGGTGAAGAGTCCTAGTAATCTTGGACTCTTACAGGATTCCGCCTCTTTTCACAATTCCACATCCTAAAATATACCAAAAAGATATGAGACACCCCTTTCCATATTTTTTTATGATAAAATAATTCTCCAACTAATCTCTCATAAAAAATCTTCTCAAAATGTCACATATATAAAGAGAAAAAAATTTATTGGCATGGAGAGGTTGATCTGGATGAGAACAAATTCTCCTGATAAGGAATATTTTGAAATCTAATTTTAGAATCTTTCTTTTATCAAAACCAAATTAGATTTGGACATGAGATAGAGAAGGGAAGGAACTCTTTGGTGTAAAAAAATTTTATATAAAATAATTTTGTGTGTGGAGATATGTGGTGTGCAAACTGGATTGGTGCAAGAGAGAAGAGTCCTAATCCAATATGGACTCTAAGTTTCCTTATTTGAATCCAAACCAAATCACATCTGGTTTAGCCCAAATAAAATATATAAAATCTAATCTAATTAGCTTCATAAATTTTTAATCAAATTTTAATCAAATTAAAAATTGATTGAATCAAAGTCCTGATCAAATTAGGGATAATTCTCCCTTAGCGATTAGGTCATCTTATAACCTAATCGAGTCAAACCTAATTGAATCTAATTTAATTAGATTTTATTTAATCTTTTTTACTCAATTAAATTATACTAATCAGCAATCTAATTGCTCATTAATCTTTCATTAATTTATTAATACTTGATGAATTAATTTATTACAACTTTTGCATAAGATTAACCATCAATCGAATTGACGATTAAGCCCTTGAATGATTCTCAATCGTTGATCAGCCACATGATCAGTCAGAAATTTTTTTTGAGTGTGACCCCATAGATTCGAACTTAAGATGGTAGCATAGGAATACCTTTCTGAACCAATCGATGTAACCATCTAGCAATGATGACTCGACGTCCAAATAGATCGAATGATGGCGAAGCAACATTTAAGAACCTATTGGCTTATGGTTACTATATAATTCATCCCTTTGACCCTTATGCTCGAGGATGACCTAGGATTTAGCTGTCAATTCTAGATAAGTCATCCACATTATATTTCAATCTTTTTCAAATTCATCACATGGATCATCCGGGTCTAGATTTTGCTAAATTGAAATATACTGATACATATCTCCTACTAATTCGGAGGGATCAATCTCATCTTGACTCACGCACCGACTTGACAAGTACTTGATTATACCCAAAAATCTTTCATCACTGAATTAAAAATTTAATTAGTCCAGCATCAAAGTATAGTGAGTTGCTTGTAAGTCACCGTGGTGATCTCAGGTCGGAGAGACACTTATACCCATACCCTTCACGAGCTATCCTTGACAGCAGAGTGCTCTACAGTTGGTCACGTTCAATGATGATGTACTCTTACATCTCACCTGCATACCATACCAGTGTCTCTATACTATTTGGTTACAAGGACAACCAACGCATATGACACACAACAACCTGCACTTGATATCGCTATCATCCTAGTAATAGCGTATTGTTTGGTCGCGAACCAGTTTAAGGACTACGCGATAAATTTTTTTTTATCGATCAAAGTAGTCCTAAGGACTTCATCACAATATAGGAGTTCATTAGAAGATGTAATCTTGTAATAAAAAAATATCAAATATTTTTTATTATTTATCAATTTATATATATTTATAATCAGCACAATCGTCAAACGATTAGCTTTAGGACATAATTTCCAACATCAAAGATACATCACACTTAAATGAAAAATAAACTTGTTCTTTTATAGATCAAATCAATGTATTAAGTATAAAATTATATCCTAGATTTATTACAATGTATCAGCTATATTGGCTTTTAGGACATACATCTAATAACCACATGGGACATAAGGGATGCCCCATGCTGGTCCTTCATGCCTTCTTTTAGGGCATCCTAACTTGATCAAATCAAGTGGCGCCCCATGCAAATAATTAAGAAAATTGATTAAGAATTTGAACCCTTAATGCATATGATCTAAAACCCTAGGCACCCACCAATTGAAGCCCAATGAATCTAATTTATTTAGGTTATTAGTAGGTAATTAACTTAAATTAATCTTATCAAAATAAGTAATTCAAGTACAAAGAAAAAATTAGATTCAACTCTGTGCTAGCAAGGTTATCCTGAACTCAATAGGATTTTTTTAAATTCAATTGAGACTTCATAAGCTCAATTGCTTATTTTAGATCTAATCTCTTTGTTGTGTGACTCCATAGGTTCAATTCTATCTGATAGTGAGATATACGATGATTTTTATCATAGTATCATTGAAACTCTTTTCAATAGGTCGGAACGATTCCACTCTAACTCATCAAGGATTATCGATTTTGAGCAATCCTAGTGAGCTCTCACAATCTACCAGTGACACCTAGTAGTATGTAGTGACAATCCAGTAGAATCAAAAAATAATTTCAAAATATAGTTCATATGTGATTCAGTCCCTCTATCGTGAGTTTCGATTAAATAGCAGGTCATGGATAAATCATCAAACATCATCATCAGTCATATGATATATTTGATTAGCTCAAGTCCAATTGTGATCCTCATAGAAACTCTTTTCCATCAATCATACTGTTGTAGCCATAGACTCTTAGATTTAGTCTCTCAAACTCATAAGACTACTCCTCTCTATCAAGGTCGATAGATTTCATCTAGATGTGCATGCTACTCTTACAGTGGACCAACTATCACTAACATCTATTATAAGATTTCATCGAGATCATTTTTATATGTCAGTCAAACTCCAGCAGCCTCACTGCGAGTAATCATATCATTGCAGATCAAAAGATCATTCATACAACTACAACATCGAGATGATCACTGACGATTGATTAAAAATCTAAGTGATCTCTCATATAGCCACATTCAGTACTAGTTATTCTCTAACAACTATCCGCACTCGTCGCTCAGTACCGCTACATTGTAGACCAAAGATTCATCTATTTCGAAGAAAGTGATCTATACATCGATCTATCTAGATCAATCACTATCTTCATGATGATACTATGATCGTGAGCATTTAAAAATTTTATATATGCCTCTAATTCTTAACACTTTGAGAATATATATTGAAGTATTAATTCTATGGATGATTCAAAGACACATCACTCTTGAATGAAAATTAAAATTTATTTTTTTATTGATCAAATCAATATTTTAAGTATAAAATTATATCCTAAATTTATTACAATATGTCAGTCGTATTGACTTCTAGGACATACATCTAACAATATAATATACTATAATATGTTATAATAATATATAATAATATAATATAATATAATATATATCGATATTTATAATATTTATACTATATTATGATATAATATAATATATAATATATAATAATATTATATAATATATAATAATATAATATAATATAATATAATAATATATAATAATATTATATAATATATTATATATTGATATTTATAATATATATAATATATAATATTTTATACTATATTATATTATATAATAATATTATATTATATATAATATATAATATTATATAATACAATAATGTATAATAATATAATATCATATATTATATATTGATATTTATAATATTTTACACTATATTATTATATATAATAATATTATATAATATATATTATATTATATTAAAATAAAATATTAATGTAATATAATATTTTATACAATAAGAAAATAATATAATTATATATTAATATAATATGTTACTATATAATTTATAATAATAATATTATATATAATATAATATATTATATTATATTAATATAAAATATTAATATAATATAATATTATAATATAATATTATAACTTAGAATAGTCTTATGATAGGGCGACTTATAGAGTCGCCCGTTAAGACGACTTACAGAGCCGTCCTACCATAGGGCGACTTACAGAGCCGCCTTATCATAGGACGACTCATACTGTATATCCACGCTGACAGTAGAGCTGCAGTAAGGTTGCTGAGTCAGCATATAAAGTCATATTATGATAGGATGATTTTATTTCGGATAGTAATTTCATAAATATTTTCGAAAGAACATTATTTTGATACTTTTTTTAAAAATAAACATTAAATTGGTAAATTTACCTGCAACTTCAGAAATTAATGGCATCCATGACATGTTTGTTGATTGCCGAGTTGCCAAACTAGCTTTAGCGAATCTGAAAAAAATTTCACATGCACTAGGCAGATATTTCAAAGCATTTTCTTCATTCATCAAAAAAAAAAAATCAAAAACCTAAAACTAAAGAATTAAACAAAAAAATTGGATTGACATCTTTGGAGATCGCATATGTTTTTAAAAAATGGGAGGAAAAAAAATCTAATACAGGATTTGGAGATGTAGAAGGGAAAAGGATACTATCATCATCCCCCATGCACCGTTCCCTCTATCCGTATGGGAAATAAGGTGATAAATGCATCTACTCCTTATTTTTTTAAGCCATTTCACCACTATTGATGATTTAAATTATTTATTCAAATAAAGATCATTGGAATCATCTACTATTATCTAAAAATTTTATAATAATTAAAATCTTATCCAAAAAGATTAGCTAAAGCATAGCTAATACAGGACCAAATGTATACATGTATGGAGAAGAAACTTCTATAGCCGAACCAATTATGGAAGAAATTATAATTGGATCATCATCATTCATATATTGGGACATCTATAAAAAAAAAAATGGTTACGTGATGTTTATCTAAATGATTCAAATTCTTTCAGAGTTTATCCATTCTTTTTTTTTAATATTTTAATGCATATATGTAAGCTCGCATGATCACTCATCTTTCGATAAATGTTTTCAAAGTATATCCGACTATAATTTTTTTCATGACCGATCCAACTATAAAAATTTTATCTCGTATATGGATCCTCATGGATCTAACGAAATGATACTTGTGGGAGCAACATGAATACTCATCCGTTGGCATCTTCCAAGATTGTGGAACTCCAGTTCTTCGTCAGAAGAAGCGCTAGTACCCGGACCATCCATCAAGTCAGCCGCCTCCATTTAGTCTCAAAGAAGCTTCCACATCATCCAAAAATATTGACCGGCCGCCCCAAGGTCTCCAATTAACGCCTCTCTCTTGCGAAACTGATCGAAATTTGGAAGTTTTTTTTTGGGAACATCGAAGTTTCAAAGTTTGAACAGAAGTCCTGGTATTTGATTTCTCTTCTTACAATTTCTTGGGAAATGAATGGTGGATGGTCCAATTCTCCATGGGAGCCCTTGACATGGATGGATTGGGTGCGTAATTGACTTTTTTCTTCCTCCCACGTGCATAGATAGTTGTATTTCCATCTTTCTCTTCTGGACAAACTTGTTAGTCAACGTTAGCTAATTGAAATTTCCGATCACACGGCATCATAAAAGCATGACACGTTTCCTTCCGTCAATGATTGTATTTTTGTTTCTTGATTGGAATTCACACGAACCAGGAGAAGTAAATGCATCTTACCAGACTAAGATCCAAGTCGACAAAAAGCTGCAATACTTAATGCATCTAATTTTGGCAACCTAAATGAACATATCATGTGTCAATATGATTACTCGTTGTCAAAAGCGTGCACGCTTTGGCATCTTTGTATCATCATAACAATTAATTTGGGATGCAAACAAGGTGCATTTCGATCAGGTCTAGTAAGACTTGAACTCTTTTTAGTTATTTTCCTTTTTTTTGCTTTAAATCATGATTTTACACTCCAGATCCAACTCATTGGCTGACCATATCATGTCAAGTTAGGTTTGAAAAAAAATATTTGAAATCCATCATTTTTTTTTTGAGCCGGATGGGGTACAAATCCAACCAAATGGGTTCTATCTAGGCCAGGTGGGGTCTAGGTTCAGATCCAATACAAGAAGAAAAAACTATAATACTCATTATATATCGGAAACTAAATAATAATTTTGATATGAACCACCATTGTTATCCACAACAGTGCAGTTCAAGTTGAGCCATCCATTTATAAATAAATAGTTTAATATGCAACTTACAAATCCGAAACGAGTGAAAGAAGGATTAGAGATTTTAAAGTTACAAAATTTTGAGATAGACAAGGTCGGGTCATATAATAATATGTGATCTGTTTCAGAGCCCTTCAGTCCATAAACCATGATGAATTTGCATTGAATAAGAAAATATATATCTTAAATGTAATCTAATCTTTTAAACACATTAATCCAACTCCATAAATCCAAATGATTAAATAGGATTGAGCTTAAGCGGGTAGAGATCTGATGGAATCCAGGGATCACCTGATCCATTTTCAGCCCTCCGATCGGGTCTTTGGAATCTTTCTTTCCCATCGGAGAATGTTGGGGCACATGGTCTTTCTATCGCCCCCAGCGTCTGCGGAAGCCCATCATGTTCATTCTTTCTTCGCTGAGCCGGACTTCATTTATTTGTAGAATGATATTTAAATCTACGCGTACCCAAAAAAAGAAAAAAATACGGAAGTTGATGTCCATGAAAAAAAAAAATTTGGAGAAATAGTGGTCGCTACAGCATAGCAGAAGTTTCATGCTGGACAAAGAGGGGATCGTTTTCGCCTCCCAGTATCGCCCTTCCCCGATCCCATCTCTTCTGGATCGCTCGAATTCTTTCCATCCCTCCTCCGCTTCGATTGGCGTCGCTTTCTCTCGATCGCGAGCCCGCTGGATATGGGACTGGTCCAAGCTTTGTCGTCCGTGGATTGGGAGCAGGAGTCCTACCCCGCCTACGAGGATTTCGTCGCTCTGCCCTTCGTCGTGCTCTTCTTCCTTACCGTCCGGTTCCTTCTTAATAGATTCGTGTTCGAGGTGGGTTTCGAGGTTCCCTTTGCTCGGTTTCATCTGTTTCCCGTGTTAGAATTGATTGAATCGGGATAGGTCTTTGTTATTCCTGTTTTGCACGGTTTTTTTGGCTTAAAAATCCCATTTTTAAGTCGTTAGTTGGATGAGTTTTTGATTCGGGAAACTAGGTTCTTGTATTTTGGGTGGATGGATTAGTTTCGAGTCTCTGACCACTTTTGATATGCGGTAAAAAAAAAAAAAAAAAAAAATCTAGTCTTTGTAGTTGTTTTGCTAATGCAGGTATAGCCCTCGTGTGGTAAAAATAGAGCCGTTTGGATTGGCGCTATCTTGACAAGCAGCAAGTTTTATCGGAAGTGCCCTTATATCTAAAAAGCATGAAAGCGAGTAACCTCTTGTATTCTACTTGAGGGATGAGAAAGATGATGAGTTTTCAGTTTATGCTTTTTCGATGTATATTGGAGCGAACAAGATAACAAGAGACAATGAGATAGAAGTGGGAGAATTCTTAAGTAGTTTCTTTCTTCTTCTTCTTGTTGCAACTTATGAATTTGATTGACTAATTCTCTTTTCAAGTCTTTCAGATGCTTGCCTCTAGGAAAGAAGCCTCGAACTTTCCAATAGAATTAAGAGAGTTAAATATTTGGATATTGTCTCTCGCCTTCTCTTTGCAATATTTTCATTACTCTAATTATTTTGATTATTGATCGGCATGCTGGTCTTGAATGTATACTTTATGTCGTAGAAGACACAATAAGGTCACCCCCCCCCTCCTCCCAAACTATGAATCATAAGGTTGCTCCTCTTAAACTAGGTGTCTTTCAGAAGAAGAAATGGCAATTTGAGTGGCAGAGTCTTGGGAGTTTGAGGCAGATTAGCACTGTGGTTGGTTGGAGACTCTAGCTTAGGTCAGTGAAGCGGAGGTTTAGGGGGTTGAGATGTGTTGAGAAGGCCATTGAGAAGACTTAGAATAAGACATGGAGCAGTGATGAATTGAAGGAGAAGGTAAAATAGGAGGAAAGAGACAAAAGGAGAGGGAAGAGGAGGAAGAGGAGGAAAAGAAAAGGGCATTGTAGGAAGAAGTAGGTTAAGAGGAGAGGACACAACAAGGGTGTGTTGGAGAAGAGATGAGGGGTCAACATAGATTTTGCATAAAAAAATGTTATTTACTATGCAAATTATGTATCAAAAGATAATTTGAGCTTTGGCCTAGACTTAAGCTGCTTTCGGATCAGCCTGAGCCTAGACAGGATTTGATCTAAGCATAAAATTTTGCGCATGCAATGGTCTAAAGCACAAGTATACTTGGCTCACATCCAGCCACATTGTCATTCCTTATTGGTTAGAAGGAGGCTTTGCCCCTTGTATTAGTTGGACGTTGATCATCGGGAAGAACTGTGAAAGGATCTACACTGATCTGTAGGCTTATGCTTGTTAAGCTAGGCTAGTCTTTTCATTTCTATCAAAGATAACAATTTGGACACCTTTACTATTAATGAGATGCTGAAAAATAGTGAGTAGTGATTTGTCTGTAAATAATTTAAGATTTAGGAAGTTTTCACAAGATTTTTAGACATAAACTTAGTGAGCTTTGGTACTATTTATGCATTGTAATTGTAGGGTTTGAAATTGTTATTCTATAGAAGTATATGGATATTCTGTTATATCATTAGCTATTATGAGATACCAGCGAACTGAATGTGAAGTTAAATAGTTTTTTAAAAGTGTCTTTTGGTAGCATGTGGAACCTTGACATGCACTTTTACAAATTATATATTCGACCATTGAAAGGCATGACATGCATTTTTGGTCAAAATGGTTGAACCCAAGTGTTTCTTTTTGGGTACCTCCTAGCAATGCAGCTTGTCATCTTTGTGTGGTGGCCAGGGCCTGAGAGCTGGTAGGAATGGCATGATATGTTGCCAAAAACATTAAGACATGCTTAAATATGTCATCATTTTTTTAATTTTTTTTCTTGAGATCTAGGTTACCTTCAAACCTTGATTTCTTTAGTGTGACAGAGATGTTTGAGCTTTCAAACAAGATTTTTGACCTTCCAAATCAATTTAGCACCTTGATCTGGTCGATGCACAGAAAGTATGAAATAATACAAACAACATATATTATTTAAGAGAGATCTTTCATTATGTTAAAAGATCTACATTAAGGGGAAGAGGTATCCATGAAACAATATAAATGAAGAAAGCACAACAGTCCTTATCCGCATCATACTCATCATCTAGGTTGTCCTCCAATTTGCAGAGATTGTCTGTTGATGACTTGCTATTATATCCGTTATCAATCAGTATACTGAAATTCTACAATATCTCAACCTATATCAACTAGCTAGCTGGGCTCCAAGGAATAGAAGCATGGTCTTCTGGACTGACATCATTGTGACCTTAATCATCATTCTTGTTTGCTTTTATCACTATTTGTAGGGTCTCATAGCCAAACATGTTTGTCCAAAAGGTTAACATGCAAACTCTGATACTAAATGACGATTCAACGCATTGTACTTGATATTATGAGCTGATTCGCCTTTGAACCAGCCTAAGCTACTATATTCTTGGACCTAGGAGGAAGATTAGTGCATTTTTTATCCTCTCTAATCCTTACCAAATGAAGCTTGAGGCATGTAGTGCTGTAATAGCAGTTTTGTCACCAAAAACTTTATCCACTGTTTTCATCCTTATATTCTCCCCATCGTTCTCAATTATTTTGCAGTTCATACTGATAAACAGGAGGGATACTGTTCTTAGATTGGAGCCCAGATTCCAGAGTGGTAAATGAATTTTAAGGATCTGTGCCATTCCACAAAAAAAAAAAATCCAAAAATATGATAATACCTACTTACTATATCATTTTGAATATTTAGCCATATGTATAATATTATGACTCCATCATTAGTTGTGAACCACTGGTAATTATTAAACCATACAGTCATTTAGACCGGTATGTATAAATGTTGACTGATCTAATCAATGCGAAAATTAAGTGAAATTTGATTGAGGATTTGGTGAGTGGCACATTTGATGATTTATTGGATCACTGTTACAGTTTCTTATGTCTTTTTCTCGAGTCCTGTTTGATATTTTGGGCTACTTTTTTTCTTTGGTTGATGTAGAGGTTGGCAAAGCGACTTATAGGAAAGGGACTGGAAACTAATGAAAGACGAAAAAAGATCAAAAAATTTCAGGAGTCAGCTTGGAAGTGTGTTTTTTTTCTTTCGGAAGAGCTTCTATCTCTGTCTGTTACATATAATGAGCCATGGTTCAAAAATACCAGATACTTTTGGGTAGGACCAGGAGAGCAGGTTTGGCCAGATCAAAAAATAAAGTAAGATTTACATAGATCCTCTTCTTCTCTGTTAACTTTGTGAGGAGAATGTCTTATTTATATGGATATCTAATGATTCTGTTTCCTTTTTCTCAGATTTAAACTTAAGGCTGTATACATGTATGCTGCTGGATTTTACACATATTCAATATTTGCACTGATGTTATGGGAAACAAGGCGGTCAGACTTTGGAGTGTCAATGTCTCATCATGTGGCAAGTGTTGTTCTTATAGTGTTGTCTTATATATTCAGGTTTGCCTCGGTACTGGATATTGGTTATGAGCCCTAAATATTTTCTATCATCCTTGCTCACCAATCCTGTCTATGGAACCATGGTGTGCTGATATCCAACTCATGGTTTTAACCATATTTTCTGTACCTTCTTGCTGTTTAGTGCCTTTGAGTGTTCTATCTTATTTTCAATATTTATTATTTGAAACTTGATGGTCAAGTATGAAAGTGAAAGCATTATCTTGCTAGGGCTTAAAGCTATTTGTGTTTGTTTGCATCTTTGTGTCAATGCACAGTTATGTAGGACTTGTTTGTGATCATAAGGCAGCATTAAGGTTGTGTATATAACCTTTGTACATGATAAATGCATGTACAGAATATATAATGATACATGGAGAATATAGTCCATATTCGAACAAAAATCATATGGGGTGGCACTATAAAATATCATATGGGGTGGGATTCATAATATGCTACGTTTCTCTTAATACTAATCTTAAAGAATAAGTCTAAAAGTCAAAATTTTTTTTTACTAATGGAGTTATTAGTCCCGTGATTAAAGCATTCTTTTTTTTCCTCGTTTTCAGCACATAGTGATATATACTATATGACTATATGATACACATTAAATATATAATTAGGTGATACTGATACATAATGTAAGTTTTTTTTGATATACACCCAACAACAACCTAATATACAGCTACACCTAAATTGATACATAGTTTACTGAATTTAGTATTTATCAGTACACAGTATATGAGTAGTTGATATACACCCAGCAAAATATTTATCCAACATTTCAATACACACCTCTAGATAAAATGATACACAGTTTTCAAAATATAGCATTCATCAGCACACAGCATATGAGCACATGATACACACTAGATGGCTTATTGATATATATTGTAATCCTTTTTTGATATGCACCCAGCAATAATCCAATACACACCTTGACCTTTTCTCCTCTTCCAAGTTTCTCTTCTTTTCTTAGAATTTTGCATCTAAAAGTTCACGAAAACTACGTATGGTTTTATCGAGAGATGTGTATTAGGATATTGGATGAATATTTTGCTAGGTATGTATTAATTGACTATATCTTGTGTATCAGTAAATACTAAATTTAGTAAATTATGTATCAGTTTATGTATAGGTATGTATTAGATCGTTGTTAGATTATATCAAAAAGCTTTACAGTATGTATCAATAAGCCATCTAGTGTGTATTATTTGCTTATGTGCTGTATATTAATGAATGCTATGTTTTAAAAACTATGTATCGCTTTATCTAAAGATGTGTATTGAAATATTGCATAAATACTAGCAACTAACCTGCGCTATGCAGCGGGCTCTACTTAAATGATGATAAAAAATAATAAAATATAATAATAAAAAAATTAATATTTTTAAATATATAATATTTTAAAAAATTATCTTGATCCTATTTCTACTCTCTAAAAACATACAATCATTCAATGCAAAGTAATTGGTACTTAATAGTAGCATAATAAATGGCTACATATATCATGTATGAGACACTAAATATTATCCCTATCTAGAACTTCATCTGTGACTTTAAAATTTTGTTTTAAATTAACATCAAGACAAAAATAATTTTTTTAAACTACGAAATAACAGTAAAAAATAATCTATGAAAAATAATATGTTTAAATAAATTTCATTGATAGGGGAAGAGAGAGTTATCTTGACTGCTTCAAGCCTCCCTTTTGATTGAAATGGATCTAAATTTTCCTATTCGATTGCTTCGAGCCTCTCATTGCGAACAGAAAAAATTTAAAAAAAATCAGAAAAAAATATAAAAAAATCAAAAAAATGAAAAAAAAGATGAAAAAAATTGAAAGGCAAGACCTTTTCCTGTATAGAATTAAAATTTATTTTTTTCTACAAATCAAAAGCTATCAAAATAGTAATGTATTCTTGAAACATAATAAGAAATTAATAACAAAAAAAATGATAATGAGATTCACATTCTTACCTATTGAGTGCGGTCGATAACTTTATTATGTTGCATTGAATCTCAAGTTTGTATATTGATTTATACAATCCCAGTTTCTTGATAATTTCTTTCAAATTTCTTTCTTGATGAAATTTTAACAATATCCATTTATCCAATTATAATTAAGAGAAAAATTAAATATTTATAGAAAAATTTTAAAAAACTAATTAAAAATAAATCCTAAATATATTTTAAAATATTTTTAGGATGGACGTCTGTAGTTAGGGCTATGAAGCTAGAATCACTAAAAATATCTAATCAAAAATTTTAAAATTTGATATATATATATTTTAAATGTACCTAACATCGTATACATTATGTTTCTTTAGAATAACATTTTTATCTTAACCTAAAAATCCATTTAAATTGACATAGAAAGCTAAACATAATAGGAGGAAAAGAACCATCTAAATTATCAAATACTCCACAGTTAAGTCAAATGAGCAGACATAACTAAGTCAACAAAATCATATAAAAACATCAAAGAGAAAATCACTCGATTAACTTACTCTAATAATAAATAATATAATATAACAAATTCTAATAAAATAAAAGTTAAAAATCTTATAATTTTTTTGTTTATCAATAAACTAATATGGAGCCAAATATAGTGAACACCTTGTTAAAGATATCTACTCAATAGATGAATTCAAAACTATAAAATCATCCATAAAAAATAGACAGCTATAACTTGCTTCTTTTTTTAACAAAAAATATATATATCATAAATATTATTTTCATTGTTGGAAAGTCCATTGAGATAGTAGAAAAATCTATAATTTTGAAATTAAATTTATAGTAATAAATTTTTTGTATCATTATTTAATTGCCTTTAAGTTGTTCAATCTTGAAATCAAATTAACATCAGGACAATAATCATCATTTAATTACCTTTAAGCTGTCCAATCTTGAATCAAATTAACATCAAGGCAATAATAAATTTTTTAAACTATCAAATAATAGTAAAAAATAATCTATGAAAAATAATAGATTTCAATAAATTTTATTGAGAGGAGAGAGAGTTACCTCATCTGCTCCAAGCCTCCCACCTGATTGAGATGGATCTAAACTTTTCTATTTGGCCACTCCGAGCCTTCCACCTGATAGAGACTCCTGCGAATAGAAATGGTAAAAAAAAAAATCAAGAAAAAACATAGAAAAAATCAACAAAAACAAAAAAAAATATGGAAAAATTGAAAGGCCAGACATTTTTACGCATAGATTGATGAAATCTTAGTGCAAGTATTGTTTTCAATGAGAAAAATCGAGCAACATCCAAAAAGCTATTTAGGTAGAGATTAATTTCTATTTCTATGGTTCAAAGATAGAACTCGACAGATTTATGTAGCACAAAATATTTAAAAAAGATTATATTATGTATTTTATAAGGGCAATGTATTGTCCCCATAATTAGGGCTATGAAGCTAGAATCATTAAAAATATCTTACCAAAAATTCTAAAATTTGATATATATATTTTTTTAAACTTGCCTAACATCATACACATCATATCTCTTTAGAATAATATTTTTATCTTGATCTAAAAATCCGTTTAAATTGACTTATAAAGCTAAATATAATAGGAGAAAAAGAACTATCTAAATGATCAAATACTCCACGGTTAAGTGATATGAGCAAACATAGCTAAATCAACAAAATTGCATTAAGACATGGAAAAGAAAATCACTTGATTAGCTTACTCTAATGATAAATAATATAATAAAATAAATCTTAATAAAATAAAGGTAAAAAAATCATTTCTGGAAGAAACAACTACCAATAAACTTAAAGGCAAAACTCACAACCACCTATAAGATCCTTTATAAAGAGACTAAAATGGATCAAGATTGGAATTCACCTGGTCACAAAAGCGATCTATAATAATGGGTTCTGAAAATATTGTTTCAAAGTGTAAAGATAATCTCAGTTAGATTTTGCCTTGTCTATGCCCATTTTAGATCATTTCTGCCTCATGATTCCTAATTAAAACTCATGTTATATCAAGTATTTAAACTTCAATTCAATTGCACAATTCAGGAAAGAACATTTTTGAGACATCTTAAGCTGAGCATTGTAGTCAAAACATTTAAGTTCTGTAATCTCTAGACATTCTTAACCTTTAATGTTGATTCAATGTGTCAAAACCTCCGCTATTATTGGTCAATGATCATATGAAACCTGAAAGTTATACTATTTGACAACTTTATTTTCAAGCATACATCTAAAGAAATTCTTATAATGCTTTTATTGGCTTACTAAATTCACTTAGAAGTAAATAATAAACAAATAGGTTAGTATGCATCATTAGTTTGTCATAAAGTCATGCTGAAAGTTTGAAACATGTGAAAAGATAAGGATAGAGAGATTAGATGAAACTAACAATGAGAAGAGGGAGATGGAAAAAAGGAAAAAAAATGAAAAAAAAAGTGGGAAACGATACCTGTGAAAGGATGGGTGCCAGTGGCAAACTCTATGCTTACAATTTATTGGATATTGGATTCATCACTTTGTAAGCAAAGCAATAGTCCTCAACATAGCACCATACAATCTGTCTAATGGTTCTCTTTTGCATGGATCATCCCTTTGTTCCATGGCTGGATTTCTACTAGTCCAAGCCAATACTAACACCATGCCTCCACCAAAAATGCCACCTGCCGGCAATCCCCGTCAGGTAGCCCCCCACATCGTTATCATTAGAACAGAGCCCCATAAATCGAAAATTTTGTAGCCAAAGGAGAATCCTTTTGATCAAAAATCCTTAAACCCTACCAAATATCATGCTTCTACCAAGATTAAGCTCTCAAAACCTCAAGGGACCAACTCACTCCACCACAACTCGCACAAAATCCCACATACTCCAGAAAAAAACCCAATCTAAACCTAAGAAAGCCCTCTAATCTCTCTCAAGTTCTCTCCTTCCCCATAGATCTCTGACAAAGGTAATGAAATGAAAAGAAAAAGAAGGGAAAAGAAAAAAAGATCATCTATGTGGCGAAAGGTCTTACCCTTAAATTCTTTCTGTCTTTCCCCTATTTTTGTTGATTTTTCCTACATTTTCACATTTTCACTTGTTTCTCCTCTATTTTTTCCATCCTCAAGAGTCCCATTCGGCCGCTCCAAGCCTCCCACCCGACTGAGACACCTGAGAATGAAAAAAAAATAGAGGAAGTAAGAGGGAAAACATAGGAAAACTTAGGGGAAACAAAGGAAAGGCAATAAAAAAAACCTAAATGGAGTGTTCATGAAGGGGATGAAGTAAAGAAAAAAGAAAAAAAAAGAGAGATCTGTGGGAAGGAAAGCACCTGAGGGAGATTGGAGGGGGAAGCTCGATGCTGGTAAGGATCAGGAGGAAGGCGACAATGGGATGGTGGGAGGTGGCAGCGAGCAAAGCGGGGAAGAGGTTGGCATCGTGAGGGAGATTAGAGGGGGAAGGTCAATGCCGGTGATGATGGAGAGGAAGGCGACGACAAAAACTGATTATAGGTGGTGGCGAGGAGAGCGGCGAGAGTCAGAGATTTGTGGGAAGGAAAGCACATAAGGGTGACGACGGAGACCAGCAGGATGTGGCAGTGAGGAGAGCAGGAGGGAGGCTAGAGGCTGTGGTGGGGAAGGTTCCAGAGGGCTCGGGAATGGTTCGAGGGGAAAAAAATAAAAAAAAAACTATTTTTGGATGCATGCCATCTATCCTTCTGTGGATAGCCGACACTTGTCACTGTAGGAAGGCTGTGGTCTCAACTTTAATGTATTGTATATATTTTGCTAGGTGTGTATCAACTAGTCATATACTTTGTACTGGTGAAACTTAGTTCGGTAAATTATGTATCAATTTATCTATAGGTGTGTATTGGATCGTTGCTTGGTATGTATTAAAAAAGCTTACAGTATGTATCAATAAGCCATCTAGTGTGTATCATTTGTTCATGTGTTGTGTACTGATGAATGCTATATTTTAAAAATTGTGTATCGCTTTACCTAGAGATATGTATTGGAACGTTGAATGAATATTTTACTATGTGTATATCAACTAGTTATATATTCTGTACTGGTGAAACTAAGTTCGGTAAACTATGTATCAATTTAGCTGTAGGTGTATATTGGATCGTTGCTGGATGTGTATCAAAAAAGCTTACAATATGTATCGTCTGGCTATATATTTAGTGTGTATCATATGGTCGTATAATATGTATCGCTGTATCTTGAAAACGAGAAAAAAAGAGAATGTCTTAATCACGGAACTAATAACTCCGTTAATAGAAAAAAGGCTTTGACTTTTAGCCTTATTTTTTAAGCATTAAAAAAAACATGGCACACTATGAAGGCTGCCCCATATGATATTTTATAGTGTCCGCCGCATATGATTTTTGTTCATGTGCCAATGTGCCATACTATGTATATTCATTCTAATACAACAGGCGTTTATATGGGAGAAAGGTTGGGCCAGGAATGATGGTGGATTGACATAGAGACTTTGCCATGATAAGGATGATGTGCCAGAGTAGAAAGGAATTTGTCAAGGTTCTAATAAACAAACTAGAAATAGATGAAACTTGAGTATGTACGAAGAGAAATAGGAATGAGGTTAATTAGCATGTAGAAGCACAAGCATAGCAGATGAACAAAAGCCATATGAGTGTGTTGCTGGTGAGAAAGCAAATATCGTCAGAGTAGTTATGGAGAAAACTTGTGGAACAAGACCATAATTGTAGAAGTGACATGAAACAGGGAAGAAAATATGATTGAATTGCAATCAAATGCAATCCATCCCAGATAATGGATTAGTGATCGCATAGATGATTGAGCAAACATCTGCAATGGGGAACTCAACAATATTACATTGATACTGATGGTGAATCAGCTTAAAAAGCTGTCAGCAGCCAAGCATGCTGATTGTTAAAATCAAGCTTCAAAAAGCTAGGCTAGCTGGTGTGACATGGAGCGACCTTATAAGACTGAATGTAGATGGACCTGCCTCTTTAGATGCCAAAACATGACCAACAGGGATGTCAAGCTCTGAAGGCTCTCAAGGCAAGAATCTTGAGATGCTACATTAGGTTTCGAGTAGGCCTAGTAGGAGTTTGCTGCATGTGAGATGAACATTGTCAGTCATACAGCTGAAAATTTCTCTAACAAAGATAAGGCTGCTAGTGTAGGTCAATCGTTGTCACTACTAGGTACAAGTAACATGGAATCATGATATCAACTAGAGTATGAATTGTGACTGGCTGTACTATGACCATGAAATTGTTGGTTATTGCAAATTTCTCCCAATGGTGTTACACTTGCTTCCTAATTTTTCTAGACCTTGCACAAGAGTTATTTCTGCAATTTTCCCTTGCTGATGTAATTTATCAAAATTGACCTTAATTTACACAGCTGTGTTATTTGGTTTTGTTGTTTTTGTCTTTTCTGCACCTTTTTCGTCTGTCTCAGAGCCTCTCTGTGTTGGATATTCTCATGTTCTCCTTGCTCCTTCCTCTGAATTTCTTTTTTGTTTTCCCTTTAGATGAAGCAACAGAGTGCTGTTCTCTGCCCCTTCTCAGGTGGCCTAAATGAAGTTGATTCTCCACTCCTTTATCTTGATTCCAGGGTCTCCTTTAGACAGAACACTTAGACGCACAAACACAGACACACAGCCATGTCCCTCTGTTTGAGTTTTATGGGACAATTCAGGACACTTAGACACACATGCACTGTCTGACAAATTTAAAGGTGGTTCTTGCAGGATGAAACTCTAGACTATTGAATATGATTTACGGCGTGAGAAGTGCCTATAAATAAAGAACATTTGTTTTGGAGGCCTCTTGCTTATGTATCAATTTGTCCCAGAATAAAAGTATTCTGTATTTGATAAAAAGCTATATTTTGGGATGACTTGATGCAAAGGTAAGAGGTCTTCAACACATGATATTTTTGTTTGTATACATTTTACACCTTGTAAATCATACTCAATGGTTTATATTTTCATTTTGAATGCTTCATCTTTGAATTTGGCAGTGTGCGCAAACTCCTCTTTTTCCACTGTGTATGATATATCTAGCTTGTACATTGAGATGTAAGTAGTTACATAGGTGTGTGGATGTATAAGGTAGAGTTATTACAAAATTAGGATGGAAAGAGAGCACTTTACACCTACTGCAAAATTCATTGATGGGGCTTGCAAAAATGAAAATCTAAACCTGTGGATGTTATTTATTTTGCTCAATTTTTTTGATTGAAATTTATAGTGCTGAAATGTATATAAAAGAATAATATGTTTTGGAGACTCCTTGCTCATGCCTAAAATGCATACAATGTGGTCATTGGAGTTTGCATGAATTGGCTTGTGATATATATATATATATAGCTAATACAATATCCGAATGATTAAATAATTTAGCTTACCAACCAACCCTTGGTATTGTCCTACATTCTCCTTGAGTGGGAGCATTAATTGGCTTTGCTTGAAATTAATCTTTTTAAATTAATAGCTTAGTGGCATTTTATTTAGTTTAATCATTTCTTCCTCAACCATAACCATCATCATCACTCGGACAAATTATTTGGAGTCAGCTTTATGTATGCCCATTTGCTAGGAATTCCTTTCTATGGCTTCCTTTGATGTTATTGAATTTGGACCTCTTTCATAGTTTCGCATGCTTTTTGTGACTTGCTGTCAATCTAGTGCCAACCCTCCAACTTCTTCATCCAGGCTTGGGATCACCATTGGTGGATTTGGCAGCTTTCACTTCAAGGAAAAAATATTTAGTGTTATTCCAATTCCTTGAGAGAAAATGAATTCCAAAGAATTTTTTACTTTTAGTAACATTGAAAAGTGTCATAATATTACCAGTACTATATGAGTGTAATGTGAGTTGAGGTACTGTGCTTGTTGAGAATAGAGTTATTAACAACCTTTTTGAGTCCACATATTTTCATTACGATAATAGTTTGACTAAATCAGGACCATAAATTTTGCCTCGTGCACTTTATTTACCTCACTCTTGTATTCAAACCTTGGTTTCCTTGGACATCTCAGTGTTCTCCATGAAGAAGCTTTCTATTCTAAGTTGATATCATAACTGGTTTCGATTGGCATTTATTGAGAAGAAATCTCAGACTCAAGCTTATGTACTAGGAAAAATGTTTCAAATGAAACTACACTTCACGTTTATGGATGCCCCTAGCAACAAATATGACTTTCAATCATTCCAATGCACTGTTGTGATTATGCTTCAATATGTATAACCATTTACAAAAAATAACATGTTTTTCCTTTCGGATGAGCGACAAGTCTCCAAATCTCATTTTTGTGGAGTGCCTTGGCATGCTGTTACATTGCTTGCCTTTAGTCTTTCTGAATCAGTGTTTGGCCAGGGACTTGCAGTAGACATGGAAAATAATCAACGTGTAAAATATCAGTATGTTGCACTTGAATTATCAAAGTAAACGGGATTAGATGAGATGTACTCTAATTTTTCCTTTCCTTTTAACTATACGAATATGAAGATCCATAGGAGTTTCAATTCCAACAGCCAATGTTAGAGAAGGTTGATTTTTTTTTTTTTTTTTTGATTGTGGTCGAGTGTCTGGTTGAATGCAAGATTTACTGTATTAGTGTTTACCCCCCTGTACTGGGCATACTGTATTGTACAAGTACCAAACTGAGACTTGGTACAGAGGGTGTACTGAGTCTTGATATGCTGAACCGACCCTGCATTGAGCATACCGACATTGTACCAGGATGATATTGGTACAAGGTCCAATATTAAGATGTGAACCTTGGTTGAATGGGTCTCACTTCAAGAAGCTTGATAATCATGGGTGTATAAAGGAAGTAGTAGGTACAACACTCAATGTTCTCTAGAGATGGGAAAAGGAAAGAGCTTTATTCTCTCCACCATGAAATGAGTTCTTATTTGTGCAAGGAAAGAAGGGAGCAAACTATAGGAACATGACATCAACACTGACAAAGCTTTTCCAAGCTGGGACCAGTAATACTTCAACCTTTTCCAAGGGGCCCGATCGTCAGTTTCCACTAATACTTACAATTACTCGTAGTTCGCAAACAGATGATAACTGTTAAGCCATGTTATAAATTGTCTTCAACTGTGAAGATGACTTTTGCTTTTCCTTTTCTTTTCGTTCTTTTTGTGTGTGTGTGAGAGAGAGAGAGGGAGGGAGAGAGAGAGAGAGAGAGAGAGAGAGAGGGAGGAAATGCCCACCCATGATAAATTGCTGAGGTCCAAATACTTGGGGGAGGGATGCACCATCCAGGACTTGAAAGTTGAAACCAGAATGTCTCTTAATGAGAGTAGAGGTGTGACCCCTAGGGTACTACCTAGTTCATAGGAGTACAACAATATCAAAAATATGCATGTGTTCATCATAAGTTATCACCATCTTTGCCTTGGTTGCTAAGGTAATTACAAAAAACAAATTCTGGTTTTACTGCAATTTTTAAATGTGCCTCTTGGACTATAATTTCTGTGCCTATTTTGTAGTGATCATCTCCCCTTGCTTATCACCGTGAATTGCTACAAGCACACAAGTTATATAAAATATCACCTCTGTGACACAGAATTAGCGGACTTCACACACAGACAAGCCAACACTAATACACATTTAATTTGTGGCTGTATTATTACAGACAAATTCTTTTCTCTATTTGTTTTATATGGCATGAATATAGCCATATGTATAACCATGAATTGCCAAATGAATATCAGTATTAGAAAGACAACTAAAATTTTCTGTTATAAATGAAAAGCATAAGTTTCAGAGTTCATAAAAAGGCAAAATGGCAAATGGTAAGTTTTACTCTACAGGATTTGTGGTTGGAAATTTGTCTGAACCATAAAATAGTTGATGTGTTTTCTTCTTCCTTTCTTTTTAAAGAAATCTTTATTCCTGTCATTAGTTACTAAGGTTATGTTTCTTTTGACATGAGACTGTTTCTTATCTTACCCCCGCAAACAGGTTTGCTCGTGTTGGATCAGTTGTGTTAGCCATTCATGATGCAAGTGATGTGTTTTTAGAAACGGGGAAGATGTCCAAATATAGTTCTTGTGAGTGGCTGGCTAGTGCGTCATTTCCTCTTTTTGTTGCTTCATGGTTTATACTTCGCCTCATATACTTCCCTTTCTGGATCCTTCGAAGTACAAGGTAAATATGACTTGCTCAATGTAGGTATTCTAGACTGCATGATTTCAGTACTCTCATTGTTGCACACAGTGGCAAAAGGATGAGTCATTTAGGGCAGTTTCAATGCATCATAAATGGATTTATAGTTCATTAAGATTAGCAACTAAAGATGATGCGTTGAAATTGTATATGATGGTATATTTTCTTTCAATTCAAGATAATTCTCTCTTTATTAATCTATTTTTTAAGAATTATATTTGCAAGCACTTATTACAGTTGCATTGTGCTGCTAAGTATTCCTTTCAGTGAGCATTTTTATCTAAACTTCCAACTGTTTACTGTCTCAAACTTTGATCAGTTTGGTTACAAGCCTCATGAGTTTTGATTCTTCATATAGTTTGCAATACTATGGTGACAAATGACACTAATAGCAAATTTTCTTATCTGAAAAATTTATTTAAGCATTAGGTGTGAAGATAAAAAACTTTTTGTGTAAGGGTGTTTTGTTTCAAGTAAGTTAACTAGATATGTCTGAATTTATGACCTCCTAGATATACCTGAATTTATGACCTACTTTTTCAAACAATCAATCTACGTGAGCAACATTGACTTCATTGAAAATGGATTTAGAAGATCATTAGGTTAAAAGGATTATCAACAATGACATTTGATTTGATAATAGTTGATTGCTTCTTACAATCTACTTGGGGTGGCTAGTGACTACATGGGTGAACTTGTGCTTCTCCAAATGATGATTGTTATAGTTAAGATGATTCATATGATGATGACAAACAGCAATTTCTATCGCTGTGGTAGATCCTGAATGTCCAGAAAAATTTGAGTAAAAATTTTTGCAGGGTGGTTGATGAGCAGGCATGAATCATATCTTGGGAGAGATCCACATATATTTCAGTAAAGATCTGAGATTATATTCAGATTCTATATAGAACAGTCTGGAGGATTGAATCTATGTTTTAGGATAGCATATGGTTTGTTACGAGCTAATCCTTTGAAAATGGGGGAAGAAGAAAAAATTGAAGAAAAAAAAGCAAGGGAGAGACCACTCCTACATAAAGAGGTTGCAATTACTTAAGCCCTAAGAACCTGTATTTAATCTAAATCATTGATTTACTTACTAATCTTTAGCCATCCAATAAAACTTTTGATGAAGAAATAAAAACAGTGATATCTACATATCTAATCCCATCATCATCCTTTTTGGTCAAGATAATTCGGTCAAAGTGTGATCATTTGGTGCATCTAAAAGCACTGAATACATGTCTCAGAGAGACATCCAAAAATCATGTTAGTTTTACTAAAACATGCTTCTAAATCTCAAGTGATGGCCTTAGAAACTTTATGTAATTATACCCAGAATTGGGGAACAATCCGCAACTATCTTTGAAGTTTGAACTATAGAACGATCTTATCCTAAAGTACTAGCTAAACCTAGACTATATCGTGGCATGAAAACTTTAAAGTTAAGGGACAGATTAGACCAATTGCTATATGATAGATGGTGCTATGGGTGTGCTTTTTCTTCCTTTAAACAGAAGTGTATGCTATTGGTCCAGATTTGGTAAACTAACTAAATCAAAGTGGTTTCTGATGACCTGCCCTCGTAGCTTCTATATTGTGTGTGGTGGGGCGGAGTGGAAATTGATTATAATAAAATAAGGTTATGAAGTGAAAAAAGGGTAATATGGGAAAGAATCATAACACAGAAACATCCCACCATAGTAACAAGTTGATGGGAAGGAGATAACATGGACTGTTGAAATTAAGAGCTCAGCTTATGTGGCACAGTTTTTATCATGATGATCGAAGTCCATCATCTATTGTTTGGTTTGTCAAAGGTGAAAAATTAGAGCATCAGTCACCTAGTCTAGAGCAGTCTATACTTCTGTACATTTTAGATTTTAGGATGGTTTTAGGAATTTTAAGTGGTCCAGAAATGTTCTACTTATCTTAGATTAATATTTTTAGGGATCTTGATTGGAGTTAAACAAGTGGGTTGGTCGCTGATTTACTTTATATTCACTTTCAAAGTCCTAAATTGCTGATAGAAGAAGCCTTAAAAGCAGCATTCGCCATAACAGTGTGTACCACCCCTACTGTGCATGCTGTGCTATATTGGTACTGAATCTAGACTCAGTATGGGAGATGTCTGAAGTCTCTGTATGCTCAACCCTGTACCAAGCATACTGCTATATTGATGTGGAACTAGTATGGGTTTCGGTACCGAGATTGCGAACCTTGCTTAAAATGGTTGCCCTATTTTCAGGCATTAAGAAGGCACTCCATACACCTATACACACACATATATGTGTATTATGTTATTGAGCAATACCAGGATTTATACCTTGGACCTCCTTCATGGGCAAGCCCTTGGGGAGAGGTGCTAACCAATTGAGCTAGTAGTTGCCGGCAAGAAGGCACTATATGTTGTTGTTTTTTTTTAAACTCTCTCTCTCTCTCTCTCTCTCTCTCTCTTTGTGGAAGGATTGAAGGCCAGGTTTAGCCAACTATTCTCTATCTGTCCCACATTTCTTCTCTCTTCTGTTCTCTTCAAACAATCTTCTTCGTTGTACTTATAGGTCTAGTATGAACCAACTTATTTAGCCAAAAACCCATGGGAATTATACCTCCAATGTTTTCTACTACCACAGCCCTAGGGCACGTTTAGTGGTTCTTTCATTGGTCCTTAAATCTAATCAGAGCCAGAACAGCAAACAGTCTTATCAGCCATAACCGTTAAGTAAATCCCTCCCTAAGTCTTGCTGAGCATTGAAGGTCATCCCTAGGTTGTCTTGCATTAAATTTAGTATTAAAGCATAAATATCCAGACCTATTGCTCCCATCTTCTTCTTGATCTCTTATCTTGTCTTCAGCATAGCTTATACACACTGAACTCAATTCTTGGTTTGGTGCCTTCATTGAAGATTTGTTAGAGCATCAATTAAGAAACTGAATTGACTGGTTTACAAACATCGATGATTGCCATGAGGACAACTTTTGATGCAATTGCGGTGCAGTTCAAGAGTCATGAGGTGAAGAAGCTAAAGAACTATTGCATGAAGGGCCTGCAATTGAAGCTTTCTCATGTGAAGAGCATATCCCTCACACAAAGATGTTGCAATTGAATATTTATCAACCAAGAACCTTGCAGGTTATGATCACGATCCATCTGGCATTTTGATGGCAGAAGAGCATCCCAATAAAGAACCATATGAGGAGCACACAGTGAGATCATACCATCACTCTGGTCACGCTCCAAATCCGGGACATAACACAGCCATGCTACCGAGGGATAAGCCCGCGATAACACGAAGCCAAAATTCATCTAAAATGTCACGTCCCAAATCCGGGATATAACACGACCATGCTACTGAGGGATGGGCCCGCGATAACACGAAGCCAAAATTTATCTAAAATGTCATGCCCCAAATTCGGGACATAACACGGCCATGCTACCGAGGGATGGGTCCGCAATAACACGAAGCCAAAATTCATCTTCTTAAATATAATAACAGGTGCATCATAAATAAAGTTCAATTCAAATATTTAATTAAATCAAAACTGGTTCAGAGCATCTAAATCCAAAAATAATTCAAGCCTCAAAATTCATAATAGCTACAATCCATAAACATAAACTGAATTCCTAGTACAAAATTTTCAAGCTTGCTTTGCCGATCACCAAGTCTGGATTTCCTTTTTACCAGTCCTAGCCTTATTTCTCTGTACATGAAAAAGAAAACAAAAAGAATATGAGCTTCACTAGCTCAGTAAGTAGACTTCCGCTTTCTTACTGGATCAAGCATAAAATTTCTTATGATAATGCATCATTTCGCAAATAACAATTATTGTGAAAATAAATATTTCATAGAGCATGTAATAAAACAAGTTATAAACTCATCATTCATGCATAAATCATGTATATTTTACAATCATGAATCATAAATCATTTTTGTCATGTATTCGTGTCATGTTTCAAAAAAAATGGCTTACAGATGTTCGTGCTAATGTCACTATTATATCCGTGACAGGGCCATGTTTCTTAATCGACAGAGTTCTTAATTCATGTGCCAACTTTATACCCGCTGGCAGGGCCATGTTTCGTGTGGATGCTAGCTCCGGATGTTGACCTTCCCGAAGGGATTCATTCATAGCTATCTGAGAGCCTTTGAAATCTTTGTATTTTTTTCTTAAAACACACATATACATAGATGGAAAACAATAAAATCTCATGCTTCATAATCATGCAACTTTTTATAAAATATATTCATGCAATCAATGCTCATAATAAAATATACTTTTTCATATCACATATGCTGATCTTTATTTTACGAAAAATATGACTTCATCAATAAGAGATCTTATGCATGAAAATCATGGAGATTTAAAAATAAATAAGGAGCGTAAGATCTACATATCTCGATCGTCCTAGACCTTTTAATCTTCCTTAAATAAATCAGATAGTCCTATTAAAAATATTAAATCATCATTAAATTTTATTTCATATATTTAATAAAATTACATAATATAAGAAAATGACCGACTTGATGATCAGTCTAATAAATCTCCCCCTTCGGCTCTAAATCGATTTAAGATCATAGGTCCCTAGGAGTGGAGAAGATGGCCTAATAGGAGATCCATAGGGCTTCTTAGAGAGAGAAAATTTTTAGAGAGAGAAAGTAGAGAGAGAAAGTCCAATTCTAGAGAGAGAAAATGGTTTAGACTTAAGAGAGAGAGAGATGAGAGAAACTTTCTCTCATAAGTATTATTATTATTATTATTCTTTTCTTTTCTTTTCTTTTTCTTTTCTTTTTTTTTTCTTTTTATTTTTCTTTTCGTTTTCTTTTCTTTTTTCCCGTGGCCTTCTTTGGCCGAAATAGGGGACCTAGAGGTCCCCTTGCCTTTGACCGGCCGATCACGGCCGTACCTCGCCCGGCGGTGGCTGGCGGCAAGGGGCGACCCTCCCGAGCTCGGAGAGGCCAAAGCCGACGATCGGTGGTGACCGTCGGTGTCATAAAAATCAGGAAAAGGGAGAGGCCGAACAGAGCCTTCTCCGACAAAATCTGACGACTCCTGTCGCCGGCAGTCGTGCCCACAGGCACGGAAAAGAAGGGAGAGAAGAGAGGAAGAGGAAGAAGGACTTACCTCAGCCTCCGATGACCCCCATCGGCGAGAAATCACGGCGAGCACGAGTCGAGGGGCCACGCCTTCAATCGGAAAATTCGGAGAGGAACACCGACGATCGTCGGTGATTGCTATGTCCTCTCTTAGAGGAAAGGAGGGGGATTCTTATAGGGCTCATCCTAGGGTCCTTCAATGGCCCTAGGACTCCGATTCCAATCGGAAGCGAGGAAGGAGAAGACTCCGATTAGGAGTCTTCTTCTCCCTTTTTTTTTTTTTTTTTTTTCTGGGTGGGCTTAGTGGGCTTTAGGCCCTGCGGGCTGGGTTATCACAACTCTAAAGTCAATCATTGAGATTGGATAATATGTGACTTGTTTCCTTGTTGATTTGGTAGATTCATAGACATTCTTTATCAAATGGATGATTCATATCATATTGATTGTTGATTAGAGGGCATCTGAATAGCTAACTGGCAATATGATAGTGCCAAAATCCTACATGGACCTCAATCATCTTCATGGTGGAATGACGTCCATGACATTAGGAAGATCTCAGGGCTGAGGTGCTTGCAGTGGAAGCTAATGATGAAGTCAGGGTCTTAGATCTTGTAGCACCGTTCCTATCATGATGATTCAAGTCAATGATCTGTTGCCTAGAGTGCTGAAGGAACAAAATTAGAACGTCAGTCACTTAGATGGGCTAGATTAATCTTTAAAAAATGGCTAGATTACATATTGAGATCTAGATTTTAGGAAGGTCAGCGAGTATTAGTTATATACACACACATACACTTATACATATACGTATACATAGAGCATGTGCAAAATTGTCATACTATGTGCTTCTTAAGAGCAAAACAATACAAGTTAGCTGGTGCTTAGGTGAGAGCTCATTCAACCATATTTGATATTGGCCATACATACACACATACATACATATTCACATACACATACATATACATAAAGAGCATGTGTAGAGTTGTCATACTATGTCCTTAAGAGCAGAACAACACGAGTTAGCGGCTGCTTAGGTGAGATCATATTCAACCATGTCTGATATTGGCCATTCTTGCCAGAAACACATATGGATGTTAGGCTCGGCATAAAATTGCTGAAAGGGCATGTTCTCTTAAAAAAGACCTTTAATATTTTGGCGTGGTTTGGCTTGATTTTTCACTTTGGATATTTCTGTCATGTTTTTTTTCTAGTATAATATTTTTTTCGTGTTTGATATGGCATGGTCGAGAGTAACTTTGAAGTTATCCAGTTCTGTGTTATCAACTATTAAGGAAATGAATACATTAGTCTCATGGCATAAAATAGAGGTTTTCATTATATAATTTGTATTTTTGCAACTAATACTAAACTCTCTAATTTGATATCAAATCTGTTGATTCTATTCTATCTGGAAGTTTCATATGAGTATTTCAAGAACATATAATCTCATCTCTCATTTCTTTTGCCCGATGTGGCAGTTATGAAGTTGTATTGACTCTGGACAAGGAGAAGCACAAGTTTGAAGGACCCCTATATTATTATGTTTTCAATACACTTCTATTCTCTCTGCTTGTTCTTCACATTTACTGGTGGGTACTAATGTACCGGATGCTTGTAAAACAAATCCAGTCCAAAGGACATGTTGGGGATGACGTTCGATCAGGTAGTTGCTTTTTCTATTGATGTGTTTGCAAAATACATCCACCAAATGAATGCCCAAACGCACGCACATACACAAAAACTCACACACATCTGACCCTATTGTAGATTCATAAAGTCAATCTTTAAGTCTAAACTTTTTCTGTTATCATTAATCATAGCCAGAATAACATATCAACTTTATAGCCATTAAAACTACCATAAATTTTCATGTTCCATTCTTTTCTGTCCCAAAGTACTGAAGTTTTTCCTATCTATGTCATGCTTTCTTTTTTAATGTAGATTCTGAAGGTGAAGAGGAACATGAAGATTAACTTGGGAAGACTGTTAACTATGTACTCTTTTGTAAACACCGAATTCACCAAAACGTCATGCTTCATTATCTTGTTTTCTGCTATTATTCTTTTGATTTGCTCAATTCTATGCTGGCTACTAGAACTCAGAGGGCTGGCAAGTGTTGGAAACAGGATCAGCCTGTTCTCTTTTTTCAGATTAACCTCACAACTAGAGTTGTTGGGAATCAGTGCTCCCATTTCATGTATTTTTTCAAGTAGGTTACTGTTATTGGAGATACCTCGTCATTAGAGGGCTTTTGTATATTTATTTTGGAAACAGATATGGATGCGAGAATAGATGATAAAAATCAAGCTAAAGCTCATCAGCCTCAGGTGACAAAATAAAGGGAGACGTTCTCTGTTAATTTATAATAATAAAAACTTTGCAGCAACTCCATATCCACTTCACATATCAAAGTATGCTAGCAGGCAAACTATATCAAAATTTTCAGTTAGGAAGTTAATAAGCATAAATTCGTTTGCATAATTATCCCCAAATGACCAATCCCTTAATTTCTGTTAGTTGCTGTTAATAATGGAAACTATGGCCATTACTAATCCAAATATTGCATGGATTAGGAATATTTAAAACTAACTAATGAGTTACGCCAGGAATCACTGTTTCTGTAAGTAATCTATGATTTTTTGAAAAATATTAGTGTGGGTCTAGTCAACAGTCCAGGTGGCATTCTATAAAAGTCAAAGGTTTTGAAAAATCTCCTTAATGACGTGCAATAAATTTTTAAGTAAGTTTGTTAAGTCTTTAATGTTGTAAAGAATAATAAGTGATTATTTTAGTTTCAAAATAAGTTTTTTGACTTCTAAAATTGTATTTAATGCTTGATTTTTGTCCACTGGATTATGGTCTTAAATATTGTAAGCTAATAATAGAAAATATGTAAAAAAAAAGTTAAAAAAAGATTGTAGGAGTAGTAGTTTTGCAAATTCAGTTTCTTATTTTCAGTTTTCAGTAAGTATTTTTCAGATTTTCTCTAAATAAACTCCTTCCTACTTGTAATTATTCTTTTTTATACAATAAATTTGGTATCAGAGTTACGGTTAGCTTGATATGGCTATCAATCCTTCATCTTCTTTCAGCATCCTCTTTTCTTATTCACAAAGTTAAGTTTCAATCTTTGAGGGTGAAAATTATGGGTATTGGAGTGATCAAATGATGTTCTTCTTCATCCCTCAAGATTTGTGGGATTTGATAGAAGAAGACTATAAAGAACCACCCGCCGTAGGATCAAGTACAACATGGACTATTGAAAAATAGTCCCAATACAAAGAGAATGTGAAGAAGAATGCTCTTACCTTGAGGTATCTATATCAAGGAGTGAGAAGCAATTTATCCTCGCATCTACGGCATCACTAAAGCCAAAGTTGCTTAGGAGACCTTGAAGGAGTTTCAAAAAAATGAGAAAGTCATTTCCATCCGGCTGCAATCTTTGTGGAGGAGTTTTGATAATTTTCAAATGAAGGATTCGAAATCTATCAAATAATTCTTTTCTAGAGTAGCTGAAATTGTAAATCAAATTAGAGGCTATAGAGATAGAATTGAAGAAAAGAAGATTGTAGAAAAAATTCTTAGGAGTCTTCCTCCTAACTTTGATCATGCTACGGCAGCAATCAAAGAATCAAAGGATCTTTTAAAGATGTCAATATTTGATCTTAGTGGTTCTCTTGAATTATATGAAGAGAGGATTTGAAAGTCATCAAATCAACCTTTGGAGTAGACTTTTCAGTCCAAAGTCAATTTTCCTAGAGATGAACATGAGAAGAAAAGAGGTCAAGAGAATCAAAGAAGAGGCCAAGGAAATCAAGAAAGAGGTCACGACAGAGGTAGATGTCGTGGAAGAGGTTTTTAACCTCAAAAGTAAGAAAATTCAGGTTCTTCTTATATTATTTGCAAGAAAATCAATCATGCATCATCCGAGTGCTATTTCAGATGTAGAAAGTGCAAAGTTCCTAATCATTCAAAGAGATTGCTGGCATCAGAAGATAGAAAGAAATGAAGCAAATTTCATCAGAAAAAATGAGGAAGAACAAATGTTTTATACCTGTATGAATGTTGAAGCCAAAGAATATAAAGTCTGATTTCTTGATAGTGGTTGTAGTAACCACATGACTGGAAATAAGGAGCTTTTTGTAAAGCTGGATGAAAGCATAACAAATCAAGTGATTCTTGATGATAGAAAAGCAGAAAAAATTTAAGAAAAAAGAATTATTGCTGTCAACATAAAAGCTGAAAATCAAAGGTACATTCAAGATGTTCTATATGTAACAAACCTTACATATAACTTGCTTAGTGTTGGATAGTTACTTCAGAAGGGTTATCAAGTTTGTTTTGTCAACAATAAATACAAAATTGTTGATAAGAAGAACAAGACCTTGATAGCTGGGAGATAATCAGAAGTAAAGTTTTTCCTCTAATAATGACATATTCAACCAATATTGCTCTTAAAAATGATGTTGCCGATGAATCCTACCTTTGGCATCTAAGATATGGTCATTTGAATCAAAAAGGGCTGCAGCTTCTACAACAAAAGAAAATGGTGGTTGGATTACCTCAACTAGATCAAAAGGACAGAATCTGTGAAGATTGTGTTTATGGAAAAATGCATCATCTCTCTTTTCTAAAGACAGTATGGAGAGCAAAGGCACCTTTAGAGTTGATACATGCAGATATCTTTGGTCATACGAGGATACCTTTACTTGAAAACAAGAGGTATTTCCTACTGTTTGTTGATGATTTTATAAGGATGATCTGGATTTATTTTATAAGTCAGAAATCATATGCATTTTCTATTTTTATGGAGTTTAAAGCTCGTGTTGAGAGGGAAAGTGGCTGCAAGATAAAGTCCTTAAGGACTAATCATAGAGGAGAGTTTATTTTTCATCCCTTCATGGAGTATTGCAGGAAGGAGGGGATCCAAAGGTAACTGATAGTGAGTAGAAGTCCTCAGCAAAATGGAGTTGCTGAGAGGAAGAACAGGACCATAGTTGAAATGGCAAGAAGTATGCTTAACGGCAAAGAACTTTCCAACAATTTGTGAGCTGAAGCTGTTCATACAATAGCATATATTCTGAACCGTTCTCCAACAAAAGCAATTTGAAATAAAACTCCCTTTGAAGTTTGGATTGGAAGGAAGCCACAGGTAAGTCATTTAAAGATCTTTAGTTATCCTACCTATGCACTAAATAAAGCCTCGAACAAGGATAAATTTGATGAAAAAAAAGAAAAATTTCTGTTTTTGGGCTATAGTGATGAGTCTAAAGGCTATAGATTACTGAATCTACATAATAAGAAGCTGGTTGTAGCTCAGAATGTTTTATTTGATGAGCTGGCAGAACTGGATAGGGCAGCAACACTCAAAAATCGAGTATATTGTCTAGTTTTGCTCCAGCAAATAGAATAGAAGTTCAGCAGCAACAGCCCTCAAATTTTAAAGATTTTACAACTGAAAGTGCAAATTCAGAATCTGAAACTTCATCTTCACCTGCTATTTTGAGAAGATCAGACAGGATCAGGCGCCCTCCTGATAGGTATGGTGATTTTTGAAGTTATTATGCTAACTAAATATATGAATTTGCTTTATTTTCTTATGAACCTCATATGTTTGAAGAAGAAGTGAAGGAAGAAAAGTGGATTCAAGCAATGGATGATGAGATTGCAATGATTGAAAAAAATAAAACATGGGAGCTTGTAGATTTTTCTAAAGAGAAGGATGTAATTGGCTTGAAGTGGGTCTATAAAACAAAGTTAAATGAAGATGGAAGCATCTAGAAACACAAAGCAAGGCTGGTTGCAAAGGGCTATTCTCAGCAGCTCGAAATTGATTTCAATAAAATATTTACTCCGATCGCATGGAAATAATCAGAATAGTACTGGCCATTGCAGCACAGCTAGAGTTGCAGGTGTTTCAGCTTGATGTAAAGTCAGTTTTTCTTAATGAAGAGCTTGAAGAAGAAGTATATGTTGAGCAGTCTCGAGGTTATGAGTTTGAGGGCAAAGAAGAAAAGATGTATAGACTAGAAAAGGCTTTATATAACCTTAAACAAGCCCCCAAAGCCTAGAACAGCAGAATAGATTCTTATTTCCAACAAAATGGATTTTTGAGGAGTCCTAATGAACCTTCACTATATATGAAGTGGTATGGGTAGAATTTTATGTTGATATGTTTGTATGTAGATGACTTAATCTACATGGCAAATAATCAGGAAATGCTTACTGATTTTAAGCAATCTATGACGAAGGAATTTGAGATGTCAGATATGGAAATCATGAAATACTTTCTCGGGATCCAGGTCAAGCAAGCAAAGGGTGAGATTTTTATTCCTTAGAAAAAATATCTGTTTGATCTTTTGAAGAAATTTCAGATACTGGACAGTAAATCTACGGCTACTCCTTCAGCTCTTAATAAAAAGCTAAAGTAAGATGATGAAGGAAAGAAGGCTGATGAAGGTGTGTACAGAAGTTTGGTTGAATCCTTGTTGTATTTAACACACACAAAGCCTGATATTATGCAAGCAGTGAATATGATGTCAAGGTTTATGAACCAGTCCAGCAACTTACATTTTATTGCAGCAAAAAGGATCCTACGATATCTTAATGGAACTAGGAAGCTGGGAATCAGGTATTCAAAAGAACTGATTGCCTTTTATTTGATTTTATTGACAGTGATTGGGCAGGTTCCTTGGAGGACAGAGAAAACACATCTACTTATGTGTTTTATTTGGAATCAAATGTCACCTCTTGGAATTTAAAAAAACAGCAAACAATAGCCTTATCATCAGCTGAAGCTGAGTATATCGCGGCAGCTAAAGCAACATGTGAAGCTGTTTGGTTAAGGAGATTGTTTGCTGACTTAGGTTAGAAACAAGAAGGGCCAACTGTCATTTATTGTGACAATATGTCAGCCATTGCGATGACTAAAAATCTGATTTTTCATGTCAGAACAAAGCATATTGAGTTGAGACATCATTTCATCCGAGATCTTGTTCAGAAAGGAGAAATTCAGCTAGATTTCGTCAGTACACATGAGCAGCCAGTAGACATGCTCACCAAAGCCATTATGATAGAGAAATTTGAGAAGTTCAAAGCTCAATTGAAAATCACAAATTAAGAGAGAAATTTTTGAGTAATCTATGATTTTTTAAAAAATATCAGTGTGGGGCCCAATCAATAGTCCAGATGGCATTCTAGAAAAATCAAAAGTTTTGAAAAATCTCCTTAATGGTGTGCAATAAGTTCCTAAGTCAGTTTATTAAGTCTTTAATATTGTAAAGAATAATAAGTGATTGTTCTAGTTCCAAATTGAGTTTTTTGACTTCCAAAGTTGTATTTAATGCTTGATTTTCGTCCACTGCATTATGGCCTTAAATATTGTGAGCTAATAATAGAAAATATATAAAAAAAATAAAAAAAAAATTGTAAGAGCAGTAGCTCTGCAAATTCAGCTTTTTATTTTCAGTTTTCAGTAAATATTCTTCAGATTTTCTCTAAATAAACTCCTTCCTATTTGCAATTACTCTCTTTTACCCAATAGTTTCCAAATCAAGCAAGATATTATTTTTATCAGTTAACGTGGAAGTTTATATTAAAAAATATTATGCCATTCAAATAAATAGTTAGAATTTTAAGCAAGGACCACTATTGCCATTATATAACAATCATTGAAACAGAATTGTGGGACACATAACAGTCATTTAAATTTTTATTACTAGTATCTATGGTGTAACCTTTGGTGCGTGTCTTTTATGCTACTAATCAAGACAAGAATACCTTGTTACTTATGAATTCCATCACATTATTTGCACACAACATTTGTACATACTTGGAGTTCTAGCTGAAGGTGTTTGTACCAAAACGCAGGTCCTAGGAGCGAAGTCCCAAAAACAAGGAATCACGATTTTGTTCTCCAAGATACTAGTATCACAAAAACTGTTCACAAAGTTACGAATGCATTGGGGTTTTCACCTCTAAGAAAAATTCAGTTGCATTAAGATTGCATTTGGTAGCTGGCAATCAATCTAGATTACTGGTAATTTAATATGATAATTTGGATTACTGCGTTTAATATATTTTTTGGATGGTAATCCAGACTACCTCATGAGAGACAATTTGGATTGTCTTGCAGAGGGGTAACTATTCAAATTATCACTTCTTTGGCAATGTTGCAATAAAAATTTTGGATAAAATTATCCTTAAAAAAATCACACAAAATCCACTACCCAACCCTCCCCCTCTCCCCCACCCCCCTTTGTATGTGCCCCCGGTCCGCAGCTCCTCCATCTCTCTTTACCTATTCGTGGCTCCTATGTCCTTATCCCCCACCATCTTTCCATAGCTCCTCCACACTCGTCCTCACCACCTTTATGACTCCACATGCGTCTGCCCCCTCCCCACCCCCTCAGTGCCCACAGTTCTCCATATCTTTCGGTCTATTACTTTTCTGTGCTACCATCACACCCACATCACTTCTGTTACTTCTTACCAGAAAAAAAGAGGAGCATCAAGGCAAAATTATTGGAGGTATTTTAGAAATTTGATTTTTTATTATGGATAATCTGATTGTCATACCAAACATATCAATCAAGATTTTCAGTAATTTTACTGCAACATTACTTGTGTACCAAATGCAGTAATCAATATTACTAATAATTTATGATGATAATCTATCTTGAAGGTAATTCATAGTATCTTTTAAGATTGCTTAGTGATGCACCAAACGCAACCTAAGGATAATAGAAAAACAATGCTATGAACAAACACAAGGCTACGAGGAACTCATATGCAAAGGTTGAATTGAAGCAAAATTTTGATGTTGCACTGGTGTGTTCTTATGCGTTCTTGCGATATTAAAAACACAAAAACATACATTTAACATCTCATCTTGTAATCAGTAACATCCAATATAGATTGCTCGAAAGGGCAAACTGAGACGTCCGATCCCATTTGAAATTTATAGCAGATATGCCGCGAGCTAACTAAAACAATTATTTTTGTATTACGGGGTGATGCTTGCTTCGTGGGTATCTAAATATTTCTCACGGTAATATTTTATTTGCAAAAGAGTAACGCAAGGCATGTTTCTGGGGGCAACGAAGATTGCCTCTGTCTAGGCTTTTAATTTTCATTTCTGAATCTCTCTCTCTACACACACACTATGATCGGGCCTAGATGGACAATATTTTTCCCATGATTTTAGAAAAGATACTGTTCGGAATGCATTGAGGTGTGAACCAAGGCTATTTTCACATTGGTGTGCAATCTCATGACGTGCAAGAACCTATGTGCAAACGAAAAGGTCCACCTTGTTATGTCGTTGCTGATGCTTGAAGTCATGCATGCACATGTGCCACATTGAAACATGTCCAAGTTACTTCTATTGAGGAGAGAAATACCATACAATGAAGCAAAATAATAATAATGATAATTATTCACAGATCAAGAATATGAGTCGTAAATTGAAATATGGTTATAGGCATCTATATTTTATTCAACCATATAAAACAAGCTCCTCCAATAATTATTATTCAGAGGATGTGTCCATCTTCTCCAACCTATCTTTTTCCGTCCTGGATGAACTCCTTTCTTTTATATAGTCTAAGTCTCGTTTAGATACATGGGTTGTAAAAATAAGAACTATATATCTATGTATTTTGGTATGTTAACTGGTTTAGTCGATTAATATTTTTTGTGAATTAGATGATAAACATGTTTGACAGGGATAGGGATCTCTCCCAGATGAATCTTTATTTACTATTGTTACGTAGATGACGGGGATGTTAGGTCTAATTAAGAATAAAAAAAATCAAAACCAAACCAAATATGCTGTTGGCTAATCACATAAGTCTTGTTCTCATATGGGATATAGGTTTAGGTTTATTTTTATTCTCCTCATTATTTTTTCTTTGTTTCTTTCTTTTTTTTTTTTTTTTTTTTTCTTGATTGAAGTATATAGGAGGTAGGTGAAGCTACCCTCGCTTTATTAAAATCATAGTAGAGAGATAACTGCTTACAATGGTTACATAGTTTAGGAAACTTAAAAGAAATTGACACCATAACAAATTCAAAAGATCATCTTTTTGTCTGTGCCAAGGATTTTAGCTTCTTCCATAGCTGTCTGTGGAGAATTTCAGTTTTTCCAATACACATATGTTCCCACCTTCGAAGTGAGTGAAGGATCTTCCAAACTGTGGTAAAAACAAAATCATTCTTTTTGAGAAAAATTCTTGCATTGTGTTGATGCCAAATCTCCCAATACATAGCAGCCAATAGTTTGTCACATGCCTTCTTATACAATTTTTGTAGATTATATTTTCTCCAAACCATCCAAATATCATGCATCATGTAAGGCCTTTCTCTGAGCCTCAATTAGATTTTTTAAGTAAACCAAATACTCCTAGTGAATGAGCACCTTGTAAATAAGTAATTTACGATTTTATTACTAGCACCATAAAGGGAACAATCGAAACTTACAAACCATCCTTTCTTTATAAGCACATCACCGGTATAAAATTTGTTCTTTAAAGCCACACATAAGAATACCCTCGTAGTCTCTGAAATTGCTGATTCCCAAATAATTTTGTAGTGAGGATATTGAAGACCTCCAAAGTTAATGAAATTGTAAAATGAGTCAATACTAAAATTCTCACCTATGCTAAACCTCCAAATTGAAATATCAGAAGTCCTCGAAGGACTAACATTGACAAGTGAAGCGTTAAGCATCTTCAAATAATTTATTTCCTGCATATTCAAAGGGTCTTAGATCATAATATTCCAAGCAAGATGACGAGAACTCATTGTGCGGCAATGAAGACATTTGGTCTTTGAAACTTTTACATAGAGATCCTTAAAGAGATTACAAATGGGAGTGGAATTCTTTGTTTCTTTCTTATCATAAGATAAAAGTCCTTATACTATCTTATATACATGTAAGGCCTGTTTGGATGGTTGGATCTAAAATTCTATAGAATTTGTCCCACAATCACAAAAAATAAAGAGTTATAGATCGGATTAGGCCTATTTTACAATCATCCAGAACTACATTTTAAGTAGGCTGATCCGAACCTCACGAGGAGAAAAAAAAATTATATGTTGAGATCTTTTTTTTCTCTCCATGGAATTCGGACAAGCCCACTAAAAAGATGATCCTGAATAGTTGTAAAATAGGTCTAATTCAGCAAATAATTTTGTGTTTTTGGTGGTTGGGCTACGAATCCGATAGGATTTTGGGTCCAACCATCCAAATAGGCTCGTATTGGAAAAAAAATCCAGAATATAGATAAAATAGAAATACAACATAAAAGAATATATATATATATATATATATATATATATATATATATATATATGTGTGTGTGTGTGTGTGTGTGTGTGTGTGTGTGTGTGTGTGTGTGTGTGTGTTAACTCAAAAAAAAAAAGGATAAACAATCATTTTTTTAAACGATCAAGATATTTAACGCAAATAGTGAGTAAAATGAAAATAGCTAATAATATCTAGAAGAAGGAAGAATATGGTTGATTCATGGTTTAAGCCAAAGCCTACACATGAAATGTTAGACATAATAATTATAAAAAAGAACAGAAAGAATATATCTAAAATTAAATAGTCCGAGAATTATCATGTTTAATGGTTACAGCTTGTTTTTAGGTCTCAATTTGATAATTTTACCAAAGATTGAAAGTGAGGAAGGTTTAGCAATACAAAGCTTGGCATCAACAAAGCAATACTTGGACCCCCACGCCCGAAGTCCAATATGATGGAAGAAGTCTACGAACTATTCCACACTCTTTTCAGAATACACAAATTTTTAAATATATTTTATTCACTTACTTATAAATTAAAACTATGCAGCCTTATAACGACATTACAATGCAAAATGGACAAACCTTATTACAATCTATTTAACTACATAAAAAATAAATTGACAACTTATTATCCTAAAAATAAAAACTGATACCTTAACACCACAAAACAAAAACAGACAACTTAACTCCATATATTCTGATTCCACATAATTACAAACCATCCATTATGATAATTGAATACCATACGTTTTGATTTGCTGTAACTTCCAACACAATATTGGGCTTCTGGCTCAAAAGCCTAACTACAACTAAGGCCTTTGGAATTTTTTTTTTTTTCTTTTTTAACTTTCTTGGTGAATCTCTTGGATGACGCCTTTATCTTACCTAAATGAGATTAAAAGTATATTTTATCTTATTTTAAATTATTTAGTATAGAATTGAAGGAAAGAAAAGTAAAAAAAAGAAATACCATATATTTTGATTTGCTGTAACTTCTAACATGTCCCCTCAAATCAAAACATTCTCAATCCAAGCATATCTCTTAATCTTTTGAAGGATTCAACAGGCAATGGCTTGATAAAAATATCAACTGCTTGCTCCATTGAATGGCAATACTTTAATTTCACAGTTTTTTATTTTATATAATCCCTTAGAAAGTGGAACCGAGTGTTAATGTGCTTGCTCCTCTTGAACTAAATTTTTCACAAGCTTTATGGCCGATTTGTTATCCACATATATCACCGTTGGTTCTTCTTGTGCATGATTCAGCTCTTTTAAAAAATTTCGTAGCCAGATTGCTTCACAAACAGCTGATGACACTACTACATATTCTGCTTCACATGAAGATGAGGCCACAACTCCTTGCTTCTTGGAGGTCCAAAAAAATACAGTTGATCCAAGATAAAAAATATATCCTGTGATATTTTTTCTCTCATCTCGATCACCACTCCAATCACTATCTGAATAACCAACTAATTGTGCAATTTCAACATAAGCATAGAAGACCCCAAGGTTAAAAGAGCCATTAATATACCTTATAATCCTCTTTGCAGCTTGCCAATGAGACTCTTTTGGTGTCTCCATGTAGCGACTCATAAGCCCAACTCCATAGACGACATCGGACCTAGTGATCATCAAGTACCTCAAACTACCAACAAGACTCTTAAAAAGAGTTGAGTCCATAAAACCTTCATTTCTTTCTTTAGATAGCTTCATTCCCGTGGCTATTGAGGTGTTCACTAGGTTGTAGTTACTCATATTGAATTTTTTCAAGATCTTCTTTATGCACTTCTTTTGGGATATAAAAATTCCATCTTGTTGTTGCTTCACTTCGATGCCAAGGAAATAGGATATCAATCCATTGTCCGTCATTTCAAATTCATTAAACATGGGTGTCTTGAATTCTACAAACATTTCAGTACTATTACCTGTGTATAACAAGTCATCAACATAAAGACAAATTATTAAAACTTCGCCTTGATGATTTTGTTTTATGTAGACTGCTTGCTCATAGGGACATTTGGTGAAGCTATTTTGATGAAGATATTCATCAATTCGTGCATTCCAGGCCCGTGGAGCTTGCTTCAAGCCATATAAGTCTTTCTTTAGGCGATAAACTTTGTTCTCTTGCCTTTTTATCAAAAATCCTTCTGGTTGATGCACATACACCTCTTCCTCAGGTACACCATTAAGGAATGCTGACTTAACATCAAGATGGTATATCTTCCATCTGTGATGAGCTGCAAAAGAAATCAATAATCTCACCATATCCAATTGAGCAACTGGGCAAAGACTTCTTCATAATTAATGCTGTATTTCTGTTTGTAGCCTTTCACTACAAGTCTCACCTTGTATCAATCAATTTCGCCATTTGCCTTCTGCTTAATCTTGTATATCCACTTGACACCAATCATTTTGTGATTTTGTGAAAGTATTGTCAACTCCCATGTGTTATTCTTTTGAATGGCTCAAATCTCCTCCATTGCCAATCGCCAACATTCTTCTTCACTGGCCTCTATGAAAGTAAGAGGCTCATGATCTACATATAAATAGAAAAAATTAGGCTTATCATCATCTTTTATCTGCTCATAAATTTTCTTGAGGCTTCTCATTTTGATGAGACCTTGATGCATGGTCGATTTGTTACTACTATCCTTCCCAAGGGATGAAGGATCTCTTCCAGGAAAAAATATAGTTTGTTGAAGAGATGTTTGAGGAGATGTTGGTGAAGCTGGTAGTTGAAACTCCCATGGAGATTCATCAGATTCATCAGCCACAAGTTGCTCTGCGGCAGTTTCTTCAATGCTTTAGTTCCATGCTTTGCCTTCGTTGAAGATGACATCTCTACTAACCACTAATTTTTTAGTTAGTGGATTATAGAGCTTATATGCTTTTGACTCCTCACTGTATTCAATGAAGATGCATTTTTCACTATGATTATCAAGTTTTTTCCTTTTTATGTTAGGTACTTAAGCATATGCAATACACCTAAATATTCTTAGGTGTGTCACACTAGGCTTGTAACCACTCCATGCCTCTTGAGGTGTCCTATTTTTCACTATCTTCATCGGACACCGGCTTAGTAAATAGTTGAGCATGCCACGACTTCCGTCTAGAATTATTTTGGCAATCCTTTTTCATTAAGCATGGTTCTTGTCATGTTAAGGATAGTTTAGTTCTTTCTCTCTGCAATGCCATTTTGCTATGGTGTGTAGGCAGTAGTAAGCTGTCTTTGATATCTTGTTCCCTGCAATAATCTTGAAATACATTTGAGGTGTACTCACTACCTTGATCAGATCAGAGAGTTAAAAGTTTATACCCACTCTCTACTTCAACTAGAGCTTTGCAATGCTTGAATGTAGTGAAAGCAACTGATTTATCTTTAAGAAAGTACATCCATAATTTTTTACTGAAGTCATCGATGAAGGTAATGAAATATCTATTATCTCCCAAAGAGATGGGTTCAATTGGTTCGCAGATGTCAGTATGAACAAGTTGTAATGGTGCCTCCGCTCTCCATGATCTTCCACTAAGAAAAGGAAGCTATGGTTGCTTTCCAAGTATGCAGCCTTCACACACATATGATTTGGTGGATCAATTGCTAGTAGGCCATATACCATGCCGGCTGAAAAAAGCAACTTCAGGCCATTAAAGTTTAGATGGCCCAAGCAAAGATGCCACCTCCATAACTCATTCTCAATAAGTCCTTGAAAATACTTCTCAAAATCTGTGTTTAGATATAAGGGGAACATGTGGTTCTTTGTCATCTTAACACAAGCTATGAGGCTTCCATTTGCTTTTTTCAACCAAAAATGATTGCTCTCCATATGTACTATATATCCCTTTCCAAGTAACTGACTGATATTAATAATATTACTTTTCATGTTAGGAATATAGTAAACATGAGAAATATACTTGCCCTTACCATTCTTTTGATAGATTTTGATCTTACCTTTGCCTTTAACTGGGAGTTTTGAAGAATGTCCCAAATTCACAGGCCCATAAATTCCTTCTGTAAGTTCTATGAAAGGTTCTTTCTTCCTGCATATGTGGTTACTAGTACTCGAGTCAAGATACCAAACATCATTTTGAACATTTGAATCATCATGAGCAAAAAGAAGGGTAGTGATGTCACCCTCATTATTTGTTGCTTCGGCGAGATTGATTTGCTCTTTTATTTTATGCTAGTAATCTGATGCACAGTGTCCAAACTAATGACAGTTGTAGTACTGAATATTTTTGATATTCCCATGCCAAGGTGTGAATCTGCTTCGATTACCTCATCATCGGCCTTTGAAGGAATGGAACTCCATTTGATTTTGAATGATTCTTTGTTGGAGACCACGTCCCCTGCCTCTTCCACGACCACAGCCTCTACCATGTGAGCCTTCGATTGATGGAGACAGTTTTCTTTTGCATGTGTTGCTCATGAACTTGGAGAGATCCCAAGAGCTTCTCTATTGAGATCTCCTCCAAATTCTTTGACTCCTCAATTGCTGCCACCACATGCTCGAACTTAGATGAGAGGGAGCGGAGTAACTTCTCCATGACTCGGATATCTTCAATCTTTTCTCCATTTCTCCTTATTTTATTCATGATTAATATTAAGCGTGAATAATAGTCAGAAATATTTTCTTCATCCTTCATTTAAGCAGCTTCAAAATCACTTCTAAGTGATTGGAGATGAATACGCTTAACCTGCTCAACTCCTTTGTAAATTGTAGCAAAGATTTGCCATGCTTTATTGCTCGTTGTTGCTTCGACAACTCCCTCGAAGGTAGACTTATCCAACCCTTGATAGAGTAGGAAACAAGCCTTACTATCCTTCTTTCTTTGCTCCTTAAGAGTCTTCTTTTTCTTTGCTCCTTAAGAGTCTTCTTTTATTTAGCATTGGAGGCTGCTTCTTCCTCTCATGTGGGTTCCGTAAACCCAACATCTATTAGCTCCCATAAATCTTGAGAACCAAATAAAGCTCTCATCTGGATTGACCAACTCTCATAGTTATCTTGTGATAACTTAGGTAGTTGTGAATTGACAAGGGTAATGGAGGCCATGAAAAATAGAGAAATGAGGAAACACCAAGGCTATGATACCAACGATGGAAGAAGTTTACAGACCATTCCACAATCTTTTCAGAACCCACAAATTTTTAAATATATTTTATTCACTTGCTTGTAAATTAAAACTAAGTAGCCTTATAAAGGCATGATCATGCAAAATGGACAAACCTCATTACAATCTACTTAACTACACAAAAAATAAACTGACAACTTACTACCGCAAAAACAAAAACTGACACCTTAACACCACAAAATAAAACTGACAACTTAACTCCATATATTCTGATTCCACACAATTACAGACCACTCATTATGACAATTGAATACCATACATTTTGATTTGCTGTAACTTTCAACACAATATTGGACTTTTGGCTCAAAAGCCTAACTACCAACTAAGGCCTTTGGGATTTTTTTTTTAACTTTCTTGGTGAATCTCTTGGATGATGTCTTTATCTTACCTAAATGAGATTAAAAGCACATTTTATCTTATTTTTAATTGTTTAGTATCAAACTGAAGGAAAGAAAACTAAAAAAAAGTATTAAGACCTTAAGGTACGATTCTTTTTCAATCCGAATTCCAAATGCAGAGCAAATGACCAATACCCAAAGAAAACCCCAATAAGAAGTAGGAAATAAGAAAATTCTATAAAAATTTCAAAACTTTGAAAAATATTAATATCATCCAACAACAATGAGGCATAGCATGCCCTAGCATAGTTTTATCAGGCACATTTCAAGGTATCCAATGCATTTGACAATCATATAATTGCCCACCTTACAAGACCCTAGTTTTTTGGGGATCTTTGCTCTTTTCACTGCTGTTGAGATTTTGAGGTGGTTTGTTTTGGATTGATCCAACTTCCTGATTTTGGTCCTGCACCTTCTGGGACTTGGATGCTACTATCTTGTACCCAATTCAGAAGTTATGATGACAAACGACTTGGATATTTTAGTGAGCTTTTGCTCTCCTTTAAGCCTTTTTGAATCCTTTAGCCATTTATCTATTTTATTTATCTATTGTTTCATCAATTTTTATTCTTGTAAATTTCTTTGCTTTTGCATCGTTGTACAGATTTTATGGTGAATAAAGTTTGGTGACTACTGTGCTAATGCACAATAATCTTTTTTTCATATCAAAAAAAAACCTTACAAGACCCAATTCAATAATTTTAAAGTGTAGCCTTCAAGAAGTGTCGAATTTGCATAAAATACATTCAGTGTAAATTAAAATAATCATCACAAAGCAACAACATCTAGATCGACAAGTAAATAAACAGACGTGGTCATGTATATATTTAATTAAGACTTCCAATCTTAATTTAGACTGGCCTCCTAGATAACATTGTAGAACCACAAAGCGTGAAGAACTTTAATACTATTAAATGCGACAAACATGTTGCAAGCTGTGCATTACTTCTAAGATTGGTGAACTTAAACCACCAAACGGATCAAAATCTCAAACTAAGTTGAAGAAGATCACTTCGGACACAACGAGGGGTTGATAGATTTAGCTTGCTAGCTCCAACAACCTCACTAACGTTAGTTGATCCCCTCTTGACTCGGTTCTCCTCTTATCCCACCACGTAATCTATCCACATCGACATATATAGGGAGTGCACAAATAGGAACCTTCACATCATCTCCTGTTGTTATCCAAAGAAGTGGAGAACTAAAGCAATGGCTTGCTATCTCTGCTTCTCTAAGCCAGTGCTTCTATTCTCAGCTCTTGTTCTTTGGGCTTTCTCCACCCTCTTGGAGGCGCAAGATCCTTCCCAACTGAGTTCGGACTACTACTTGAAGACATGCCCGATAGCGGAGCAGATTGTGCGAAAACAGATGGAGTACGCGGTGCAAGCTGACCCCCGCAATGCTGCTGCCATTCTCCGTCTGCACTTCCATGATTGTTTCGTTCAGGTTAGCACATGTTTGATTTATATGTAGTAATTAAGGTTGTCAAAATACTCGGAGTAGTATGGACTTGGAATTACGGTGTAACTTATAAATGCCCGTAACTTTTAGATGATTCAAGATCCTCTACAGCAAACCAGAGTGTTGTATAATGCTCAATGGCAATCATCAGGAGAAAGATGCTTGGCAATAATGACTTACCATTTATGGCATTTAAGGTCATCTTTTCTGATAGCCATCGGTTCCTTGATGGCAGCCATCGAATACTGTACAGCATTCTGCAATGCAAACTGTACGCCATAAGGATTTGTGCTGCTTTTAGATTGCTCTATAGGATAGAATTACTTATAAATTTTTGCTTACAATAAATCAGACACCAACCTATAGGCATCCAACTTTGTGCATGAAAACAGACCCTTGACCTATTAAATCTGGACAACTTATCTTAGGTGAATGGCATTGGTCACACATATTTGGGCATTGGTGTAATACAAAATTTGGCACAATATGGCCGCAATCTCAGGACATTTCCTTTTATATCTTTGTAACTGGCTTGGGTAGTAAATTGATCTGTTGTCAACCTACATTGCTGTTTATAGAGTGATCGGTGGTGTTCGCTAGTGCTAAGTACAGCTAATTAGGACTTGTTTAGATATTCCTACGGGATTAGGCTTAAAAAACCTACATAATTGAAGTTGACACATTTAATATATACATGTATCAAACTGTGCATTGATTGTGTCTATTATAGAATATGAGGTTCAACCTAGCCTGTGTCAACTCTACTAAGGGTTTTTTATGGACTCAAAAACTTTAGAACTAAGCCTTCACGTGACCTACGTAAGAGAGGCTACACCAGTTAATCTATAAGACGTCCTGCATCCTTTGCCTTGTATATTACTTTCTGTTAAAGCTTCACGCTGTCGAGAGGACAGAAGATAGTTGACCAGCGTAGGTTACATGAGCTATTTGCATGGATGCAGGGCTGCGATGGATCGGTGTTGCTGGACGACACGGTCACACTAATAGGGGAGAAGAAAGCAGAGCAGAATGTCAAATCTCTGAAGGGTTTTGACATCGTCGACAAGATTAAAACCAATCTGGAGGCTGGGTGCCCCGGCATCGTCACCTGTGCTGATCTGCTGGCCATAGCAGCCAGAGATGCTGTTGTTCTGGTATCAATCCAAGCACTGCACTTCACTTCCCATGATATATATGTATCAGATTTTTGAAGATCTTGAGAACCTTGCCAATTGCTGAGCCACCCACTAATATGAAAACTTCTTCTGCCGTCACTCTTGAGTTGTTTACTGATGCTTTTGCTCTTTCCCCTTGTGTTTGAACTGGGCAGCTCGGAGGGCCTTATTGGGATGTACCAGTAGGCAGGAAGGATTCGAAGACTGCTAGCCTGGACCAAGCAAACACAGACATTCCAACTCCTCAACAGGGCCTGGTCACAATAATCTCCAAGTTCCTGGCGAAAGGCCTCTCAGCAACAGACATGGTGGCCCTTGCAGGTCTGTCCTGGCCTTTTTGCATCACATCCACTATGGAGCACTTGCCACACTAAGATATTGGCCTACTCTAATATATGCCTAAAATCACATTTACCTAATCCATGATGCATCAGGGAAATGCAGACTGCTACAGAATGAATGAATTAATTCATCGTAGCTAGAATTCGCTCTAATACATGAATATGAGAAAATCAAGACTATTTGGAGGTTCCTCTTATCACTCCCTAGTTATACTCTCCTATATATCAATCCTTCCACATATATATGTTGACAGATTCAAGCAATGTGATTCATATACTTTATACACGATTAGCGAATTCAATTTAAAATATTGCAAATCAGGAGAGCACATCCTAAACAAAGCAATTCTGACTACTTGGAAAAATTGCGAGTACATATATACAAATTGAACACGAACCAAGCAGACATTACAAATGTTCTCATTAAATTTCCTTTCCATCCACATACCACTATCCTTCTTTTCGTGTTTCTAGGTCTGAACCTTACTTATTTCATTGACTATAATTACTTATAGCTAAAACATCACTTGCATCATTTCCAAAAGTAGTGGCTCTCGCATCAAAAATCTCCAAATGTATGTCGCCAACTTTGTGTTTCAATAATTAACGTGCATGGCCGTTTGGAATCAAACCAAATCAAAATTTGCAGGTGCCCACACCATTGGTGTGTCTCGCTGTGCGAGCTTCCGGGATAGAATCTATGGAGACTTCGAACTGACAGCAAAGGATGAAGCATCCTCTCTGCCATACCTTAGCAAGTTGAAAGAGGATTGCCCCTTGGATGGTGGAGACGACAACGTTTCTCCCATGGATCACTTCACTCCCAACCTCTTCGACAATGCCTTCTTCGAGACCCTCCTCAAAGGAACTGGCCTTCTAAACTCCGATCAGGAGATGTATTCGAGCCTCGTCGGATTCGAAACCTCCAGCCTCGTCGAGAAATACTGGGCTGATCCTGTCGCCTTCTTCAATCAATTCTCTGATTCCATGGTGAAGATGGGGAACATCACCAATCCTGAGGGTGGTGAAGTGAGGAAGAACTGCAGATTTGTGAACACTTGAGACCTTTGAGCTTTTGTCTATTAATGCTATAGATACTGCTCGTTTGTTTTCGTATGCAATTAAGAAGTTTATGTAACAAGATTTGTATCAGATTTTCTGTGATATCATGACAAAAAAATAAAAACCTGCTCAGATTTAAATGTACATCATATTTCTTCTCTCTAAGATGATTCATTTCTTTCAGAAATCCAACCAAACACAGTGAGTATTATCAGCTATCATTTGAACTACCAAAGCAATCTAAGATCACTCTCGTTTTACAGCCAATTACATTTGTTCAAAGTAGAAGAACTCAACCCGAGAAATCCGGGCGCCGAGAATTTTCGGATCACGACCCGAAATCCACCGACGCGTCCAGCGGCTTGAGCACGTCGCGGACGCCATGGACCACCAACGACCCATCGTCGAACAGGTCCTCGTCGGACAGCGGAACGCCGTTCAGTAGCGACCGGCCGTCCGATCGGTCGACGCTGATGGTGAAATCCTCGGCGAACGTCGGCACCACCGTCCCCGCCCCGAGTTCCGCCAGGTCGCTGCCGGCGAGCCGGCACGGCACCACGTGCCGCTGGAACACCACCAAGTGCTCGCTGAAATTCCCCTCACAGGCGCCCAAAGCGGCGTCCCCCGGCGCGAACACCGTCGCCCCCTTGGAGCCGCCCCACTCCAGCTGGACATCAAGAAACGCGGCGATCGAGGAGTACCCCATGGATCGGAGCTTGGCCGAGGCGCCAGCGAGGGATCGGCTAGGGTTTGGGGGCTGGCACTGGATTACGGAGCCAGGGGTGGCGAGGGACTGGGCAGGGAGGGAGGAGATCCGGAAGGAGGGGTCGAAGAAGTCGTCGGCGGCGTAGACGATGAGGGAGGCGTCGTCAAAGATAGCGGATTCGTTGATGCGGACGCCGTTGAGGGAGACGCGACCCTCGGTGGCGGAGGTGGTGATGAGGAGGGATAGGTCGGGGGTGAGGGTGGGGATCTTGGCGCCGTGGGAGAGGGAGCGGAGGGTTTTGGGTCGAAGGCGCTGGGGGGCAAGGTGGAAGCGGAGGAGGGAGAGCGGGGGCTGGCCGGAGTCGGCGAAGGCAGCGTCGGAGGGGGAGAAGAGGGTGGCTCCGGCGGCGCCGGGGGGGAGGAGCTTTTGGGAGGTGAGATTGAGGGTGAGAGCCATGGAGACGTAGCCGGCGGCGGAAAGGGATTCGACGGCGTTGGCGAGGGTTTGGGGGCCAATGGAGAGAGGGGAGGAGAAGGGAAGGACGGAGAGTAGGAGGAGAAGGGGGGTGAGATGGAGCGCCATTAGTGGCGGCTTGGAGTTCTTGCGCTCTATTTGCTTTGGTTGAGTTGAAGAGAAGGCGGGAAGAGTTGAGAATCCGGAGCAGGGGCGGCAATTTATGACCCGCATCTGCCCCGCCACAACGAGAAGGCCGGCTAAATGTGACCTCCTCCCCCAATCTGATCCATATTCAATCCATTGTAAATGATTTTCGATTTGGACTAATCAGATTTAAATATTAATCTATTTAATATTTAAATTAAATTTAAATTTTAAATTTCTAATTTATTTAATTTATTTAATATTCAAATCAAATTAAATCAAATAATCTATTTAATATTTATTTAATTTATTTAAATTCTGCTTGATCTATTTCTAATCCATTTAATTTATTTAATAATCTATTTAGCATGTTTAATTCATTTAATTTAATTTTATCTATTTAATAAATAGATTAAATAGATCGGATCGAATTATCTGTTTAATAAACAGATCGGATTCAGATTTAAATTTTTGATCTATTTAATAAACAGATTGGATTCATATTGATGATTTTTTGATCTGACCTACGTCTATCCGATCCATATCCGATTTTAATTGATCCACTTGCCTTCCCTAATTTTAGCCTAAGAATTGATGGAGGTTGTAAAAGGATTCATTGGATGAAATCTATTAAATAAGTTGGATCTGGGTTTAGTTTGATCCATTTAATAATTAGGTTGGGCCATGACCCATCTCACTTAAGACATGTTAGTTCATTTATAAATGGGTGAACCTCTTTAACCTAATTCAATTTATTTATTAAATAGATCTGATAATAAATTTAATACAAAAGGGCCAGAGCTTTCTATTAAACATTTTGGATTCAGGTTAACACATATTTAATCCAATCCGCACCGGATTTGGAGTGTATCTAAGTTAACCTAACCCAATTGCTACCCTTAATTTCCACAGAGGAAGTTGGGATGGGAATAAAATGAGGAAACTTAATACTGCATTTGATAGAAAGTATAAGTGAGAGTCATCCTCCAAAAATATATCTTACCAAGCATCAAGAAAGTAACCAGGAATAGGTTTATTCAGATAATCTCAAAAAGTAAGTTGGATTGGAAATGGGCCAAGCTGGGCTGGTCCACATTCCTAACGGAGCCCAACCCAAATTTCTTACGCCCGAAGCTTTTAATAGTGAACAGGTCCACTAAAAATGCTGCTTCAAGTCTGGTTGCGATTTAGCTTGGTATGATTTCAGGTTTAGGGGCCTCGTGATCTGACATCTAGACCAAGATCAGGTCTATTCGTTGGTTAGTGCAAATTCAAATATATAAATTTCAAGAACTAGGCTGCTTTTTCTTACAAAAACTAATTTTCGGCAAATCTAATTGCCTATATCAGAGTCTAGCAAGTTCTGGCATGGATAGATTTTGTTTTACCCTTGGTTTAGGATCTACATTTTCTTTGAGTTAGACCCAATTGGAGCTTGCTATCAAGGGATTTGAGTGTGCTAAACTTAACTAGTACCAGGGTAGATTTTAAAATTGAGAAATTTTCAACGGATTTTCAATGCAGTATCTAACTTATGAGGTTGCTTCCAAAGCACAAAATCCGTCCTACGTGACAGGTAGATCCAAAGTGTATACTTGCACTTCACGGCATATCCAAACTAAATTCATGATATGGCAATGTGAGACCTATGTAGTAGTACGAACTAATTGGAACCCGGACAATCATGTAACGGATAGATGGGCATAAATTATCAGGCAATGTTCTGAATGCCAATCTCTAGAGGGGGAAAAAAAAAATAGGGCTTATTTGGGCATTGGATAAAAATCTTCGAGATGGTTGAGGGATAAATCACCTCAGAAACATATTAATTATTCCTATTTCTCAAGGATTGATTGCCTTTCTATCCATCAACAAAAACCAAATGGGGTAGATATCGAATATATATATATATATATATATGTGGGACAATCTCTCTATTTTATTATATTTTCTTTGGTATCTATTTTAAAGCAAAAGGCCAAAGATCAAGGACTTCTTCTAATAATAGAATTATCAGTCCTACGATCAAAAATAAAATTAAAAAAAAATTATACATGATATTTTTTTTATTTTCAAAATATGCTTTTTATTGATATATACTATATGGTCAGATAATACACAATAAATAAATTAATTATCTAGCAAATCATGATACATACTTTTTAGGTAAATTAATACATACTTTTTAGAATATAGTGTTCCACAGTATATGGTACAAGATCAAGTAATACATACTTAGTAAATAATCATCTAACAATTTAATACATATCTTCAAATAAATTAATATATATTTTTCAGAACATTATATTTTTTAGAACTTACTATATGATCAAGTGAGAAATATTTATCGATTTTTTAATGTATACCACAAGCTTCTTTGATACACACCTAGCAGTGATTGAATGCACATTTTTATATAAATCAATATATAATTTTTAATTTATCTCAAGATGTGCATTAGATCATTGCTGGATGTATATTAAAGAACCTTATAGTATGTATAGTATATTAGATTGCTAGATAACTAATTTATTAAATATATATATATCTAATCATATGTTGTGTACCAATATTTTCATATTCTGAAAGCCGTAAATTGATTTACCTAAAAATGTATATTAACTTGCTTGATTATTGATTTGCTTGGATATATGATCTATCTATATCTGATGTAATTGTTGGTGCAACTAATCGACCACATGGCAACATTAAGGGGGATGATCTGAAAATTATATTGGTTAAGACCGACTTCAGGATCAAGTCAGCAATTTATCGATTTAGTTTGATTTTCAGCTTGATTGCATACCAATCTGAACTCATCTGGATCGGCCCTTGATGGAGCATTGTGATCGATTTAGTCTTTTACCGATCTGCTGTCAGGACGTTGGTTCTGTACCAATATTATCTAAGAATCACATACTATAAATTAGTTACTTTCCAATTTTGCTATAGCTATCTTCTAGTTATACTATACTAATCTCCACGTGGATGAACAACCCATGATCTTCATACAATTGATCATTTTGTTATAATAAACTAATGACCTAACAAATTTTTAATGGGTAAACAAACACTTCTAATGACCTAACGGTCTAAGCAAAGCCTCCTCTATATAAAAAGGAGCAAGATACTCTCTAAGGAAGAGGTCAGAACACACAAAGTCCAAACGCTGCTAAACTCTTTTTCCTACTGAAGGAAACTTTGAATCTTCACTCTTTCCATTAAACATCATTCTTTCTGTCTTCCATTTTTCTATTTTCCATTATCTATTCTCAAGATTTTGACTGATTTAAGCATAGGAGGATTCTAAGCCGAAGGGTATTCCATCGATTTTAGGACTTCTTCTATAAGATCTTTCGTGGTCTTCACCAACTCAACCCTTAGCAGCCCTCCAACTCGGATCCAAACCGATCTTGCTATCTCTCTTTCAGAGCCTTGTAGCAAAAAATTAGCACTAGAGGAAGGGCTTTTTTTGCCTAAGAGATTTTTATGAAAAATGGTGAACAGGAAGGGATAGAACCATTCTTTGCCCGTACCATCTTCTCCAGGAGGTGCACCAAAAACTACTCAACCTCCAATTATGGTTGATCCACAACAATTCAATCTTCTGCTTCAACAAATCCAAACACTCACTGCCACAATACAATAGCTCCAGCATACCATAGAATAGTAATAAGAAGCAGTTCTTCGAGAAGCTCAGTCTCGACATACTCAGTGGCCAACCAACCAAAATCTTTGTCATGATCATTGTTTTATACATATTGATCAATCTTTTAAGGAAGAATCTACCTCACACTATAGGAAGCTATCTTGGGAGAAGGGTCTTGAACAAAAAATTCAAGATCTTGAAAAGAAATTGATGAAAGTACAGCTTGGGGCCGCTCCAAGAGTGGAAGAGATTTTGGTCTATGATCTTCTTTTTTCCAAAAAATTTTGAATGAGCCGATTTTTTTTCAGTTCAAGATGCCAACAAAGAAATCATTTGATAGTTTCACTGACCCTTTAGATCATCTCGAAGGCTACAGAGCTATTATGAGACCACAAGAGGCATCTGATGTCCTGGTTTGTGTTGCCTTTTCTATCACCCTCAAAAAATCTGTAAGGATTTGATTTTCTAGACTCCAACTAGGATTTATTTCCTTCTTTGAATAGTTGGCGAGGCTGTTCGTTACTTATTTTGATAAAATTAGATTTACTTAAAGAATACAAATGTCTTTTTACTATTAAGCAATAAAAAGGTAAATCTCTTTGAGAATATATGGCATGCTTTAACACCACCATACTGGAAGTAAAAAACTTCAATGAGTCCACTGCAACGGCTGCTTTAAAGTAAGGATTTCAAAGCAATCGCATGATCTTCTTCCTCAACAAAAATTATTTAGATACCTATGAACAAATGCTGGTTCAAGTTTGGAAATATTCACGAGCTGAGGAAGAAGAAAGCATATTATGACACATGAAAAAGAAAAATAATAAAAAAAATGACACTATGAAGAGGACTATGGAGATCGATAGGGAAACAACTCTGGCCAACCTCAGAAAAATCCAAGCTCAAGAAGTCCATCTTGGTATTTTGATACCTACACCCCTTTGTCAACTCTTCGTACCCAAATTTTAATGAAAATCGAAAACTAAGGATATCTTCATCGGCCCAACCCTATGAAGACTCTATTGGTAAAGAGAGAAAAAAAAATACTGCCACTTCCATCGAGACCACGATCATGATACTAAAGAATGTCGACAGCTTAAGGATGAAATTGAAGTCGTAATTCATCAAGATCACCTTGGCAAGTATGTCCAAGATCAGGCAAGTCAAGTTACTGAACAATGTTAGAAGCTTGATGATAATGCTGAACACAATCAGTCTATTGCTGGGGTCATCAACATGATTTTAGATCTTGATAGGCTTTGGAGGGCATTTGAAAATCCTTTCCCAAAGAGGCAATATACGGATAATATTATTTCATTTTTTGATGAAGATATTCTAAGAGTTCAAACTCCTCACAATGATGCTATTGCTGTTTTTATGACAATAGCAAAATATGATGTAAAAAAAATATTAGTGGATAATGAAAGCTCTGTCGATATATTGTTCTACGATGTATTTTAAAAGATGAATATGTTAGATCGATTAAAGCAGGTTAGCACTCCACTAGTTGGATTGTCTGGAGATCCTATAGCAGTAGAGAGAGAAATCATTTTACTTGTCTCTATAGGAAGAGAACCAAAACAGTCAACTGTGCAGTTTACTTTTCTGATTGTCAAAATACCATCAACCTATAATGCCATTCTCGATCGACTTGGACTTAACACTCTCAAAATAGTGATTTTCAATTATCATCTATTAGTTTAGCTCCTGATGAGGAATAGAATTTGAGAAATGTGTGGAGACCAAATGCTTGCCCGATAATGCTTTTTGATAGCCACAAAAATGAAAAAATCAATAGGAGTTCTACCAATTGAGGCGCTTAATCAAAACGATAATTTAGAGATTAGCAAAAATCGAGGTGAACCAGCTGAACAACTTATCATTATTCATTAGATAAAGATCCAGAAAAAACTATTAAGATCGGATCTTAGTTAAAAATCTGATTTGAAAGAAGCTGATATTCTTTCTCAGAATAAATACCGATGTTTTTGCCTGATCGGCTTCAGACATGTCAGAAATTCTTGCCAATGTCATTGTACATAAGCTAAATATTGATTCAAAGCATCATCTTATGCAACAAAAGAAAAGGTGTTTTATTTCAGAAAGATAAAAAGTTATAGATGAAGAGATTGATAAGCTTTTGAAAGTTGGTTTTATTAGAGAAGCTCAATATCCAAAGCAGATAGCTAATATTGTTATGGTTCAAAAATTAAATGACAAATGAAGGATCTGTATTGGTTATAACAACCTCAACAAAGTCTGTCCAAGGATAGCTTTTTGCTTTCAAGAATCGATCAGCTTGTTGATGCCACTTCAGGATACAAGCTGTTAAGTTTTATGGATGCTTTTTTTGACTATAATCAGATCAAAATGACATCCGAAGATGAAAAAAATATGGTCTTCATTATCGAAAGAGATTTGTATTATTATAAAATGATATATTTTGATCTTAAAAATATCGATGCAACATACCAACGTCTAGTCAATAAGATCTTCAAGCAATAAATAGATTGTAATATGAATGTCTATATTAATAATATGCTGATAAAAAGCACTGAAACAAATTGGTATATAACTAATCTTAAAGAAGCCTTTGGAGAACTTTGCAAATATCAAATGAAGCTCAACCCCAACAAATATGCTTTTGGAGTGATATCAAAAAAAAATTTTAGATTTTTTTGTGACTCAAAGAGAAATAGAAGCTAATCTTGAAAAAATTCAAGCACTACTCGAGATGAAACATCCAAATATAATAAAGAAGGTGCAATGACTCACAGGACGGATGGCATTGCTCAGTTGATTCATCTCTAGATCAGCTGAGAAGTATCTCTTTTTTTAAATTTTGAGATAAATCAAAGATTTTAATTGGTTAGAAGAGTGTCAAACTACTTTTGATGATCTTAAAAAGTATCCCGGATCACCTCCACTATTGTCGAAATCAGTTGAAAGTGAGAAATTATTCATGTATTTATTTGTCCCACCTAATGCTGTTAGCTCGGTTTTAGTCCAAGATGATGTAGAAACACAAAGACCAATTTATTATACTAGCAAACTACTATGAGGTGCTGAAACTCGATAGATCAAATTAGAGAAAATGATGTATGCTCTTATCATATTGGCTCGACAATTTTGGTTTAATTTTCAAGCTCGTTCTATCATCATATTGACTCATCAACTTTTGAAGTTAGTCCTATAATGACTTGATACTTTAGGTCGGATAGCCAAGTGGACTATTGAGCTTAGTGAGTTCGATGTTCAACATCAATCTCGATCTTTATTGAAGGCTCAAGTATTAGCCAACTTTATTATGGAGTGCTCTAATCCTAATGAGAAACTGATCTTGAAAAGCCCAAAGGAGATTGTTAAAGATCCTTATTGGATATTACATGATGGAGCTTAAAATTCAAAAAGAAGTGGAACTGGTTTAATTCTAGTTAGTTCAGAAGGTGTTGTCATCGAACACACTTTGAGATTCAACTTCAATACTTTAGATAATAAGGTAGAATATGAAGCACTTATTGCTGGACTCAAAATGGCCAAAGAAATTGAAGTTAAAAGGTTTAAAATCTTCACCAACTCTCAACTTATCATTGGATAGGTGCGAGGTCAATGCGGTGCTAAAGATCTTATAATATCTCAATATTTACAAAATATGAAAGAATTATCTAAGAGCTTCGAAGATTTGGAAGTCTTACAAATTTTGAGATTAAAAAATATCCGAGCTGATGCTCTCTCACATTTTACTACGTCAAGTTTTTTCAAATTGAATCAAAAAGTTCTCATTGATATTCTTAAAAGGCCCAATATAGAAACTTGATCGATTGTACAAATCGATCACGAGCCTAGTTGGATTGATCCATTGATGGATTATATTACTAAGGATGTTTTACTAGTCAATCCTATGGAAGCAAGGAGGATTAAAAGATAAGCTCCATGGTATGTTACTCAATATGATTGGATCATATTTATTTTCATTATTTCGATGCTTGCGATAGTCAGAAACTAATTATGCCCTTCGAAAAGTTCATGAAAAAATTAGTAATCATTTGGGGGGCAGATCATTAGCATACAAGGTTATTCGATAGAATTATCATTGGCTGACCATCCAAAAAGATATAGTCGATCTCATCAACAAATGTGATCAGTCCAAAGATACGCTAATATTCAATATCAGCTTGTAGTCAAACTCATTTTTATATCAGTATCTTGATCTTTAGCTATATGAGAAATGGATATCCTCGGATCTTTTTCGATGGTGATAGGTCAAAAAAAAAATTTGGTTGTGGCTATTGATTATTTTACTAAATAAATAGAAGCTAAATTTCTAATACAAATCATTGAGAAAAAGATATAAAACTTTATCTAGAGATCAATTATTTATCGTTTCAGCCTATCTTAGATCATAATTACTGATAATGGATGATAATTTGATAATTCAAAATTTAAAAAATTCTATTTTAAACTTCATATTAACCATAAGCTTACATCGGTAGGATATCCATAGTTAAATAAAGAAGCCGAGGTCACCAATTGAACTATTCTTCAAGATTTGAAAATTATTAAGGCTCATTGAAGCAAAGGGATTTTAGACAAATGAATTCTACAATATTTTTTGGGCATACAGAACTACATCTCGGGGACCAACTGAGAAGACATCTTTTAAGCTTACTTTCATAGCAGAAGTAGTAATATCTATTGAGATTGATCTTCCAACAATCAAAATAGAAAATTTTCATGAAGAAAGTAACTCAGATCGGTTAAGGACCAATATGGATCTACTTGATGAAATCAGAAAAAAAGCTTGGATTCACATGGCAACTTATAAACAGAAAGTGGCTAAATATTATAATGCTTAGATAAAGCTAAGACTTTTTTATAAGGGAGATCTTATTCTTCGTTGAGCTAAAATCTCAAAACCTTCATAACAAAGGAAGCTCACTCCTAATTCGGAAGGACTTTATCGTATTACCGAATGATTCATCTAGGAGCATATTGAATTTAGAACCTAGATAGTTCAATTATTCCACAAACCTAGAATGTTGAAAATCTCAGAATGTGTTATCAATAAGTTCTCAATGAAGCTTTTAATGTTTGTCTCAAGGAAAATAAGTTTTCATCATAGTATCACGAAGTGTTCTTTCATCCAAAATCAGATCAGTAAAAATTGATCAAATAATGGTGACATAATCAAGGTCACATCCAAAACTGATTGGTAAAAAATCGACCAAAGAAGGCCAGTTCATCCAAACAGGGCCATGCTGTCTAGTCAAATGAGGATGATATAAAAGAAATCTATCTAAATGAGACTATGCTGTCCGACCAAATGAGAATAGAACAAAGAATTACGTCCAAGTAAGGCCATGAAATCTGGCCAAATGAGGATGAAAAAAGATCAAGTTTGTCCAAACAAAGTCGGAAAAAATCCAAACTCCAATTGTAAAAATTCCAACCAAACTAGGACAACTTAATGTGGGACACCCAATCTTCGAGTTGGACCTCATGAGCAATTAACAAAAGACATCCAATCTCCGGGTTGGACCTTATAAGTGATTTATAATGTGAGACATCCGATCTTTAGATTAGATCTCACAAATGATCAATATAAGATATCCGATCTCTGGATTGGACCTTCTTGATATTTACTAAGATACTTGATTTTTCAGGTTCAACTCCATAAACCACTGACGTAAAGTACCTAAATCTATGAATTCAACTTTACGACATTAGTTCGAGGAGACTTGTATTCTAAAGTCATATTCTCAAAATCATACCCTTAAAAGAGAAGCAAGGCATCACGGGTTGAAATCAGATTCAAGAGACCTATCCTGCCCACTCCGAACTCAAATAGAGGTACTCCTTAAAACTCTACTATGAATATTGGAATTATTAAGATCAATTTATTTTTGGCCAACTGATCTAATTATTAAGATGAGATTATTTTAATGACTTGGTATTTATTCATTATGTTGAGCCACATCGGCTTTACGATTAACCCATTCGAGGTCAAATGTTATCTCTTGTGAATAACTTTGTAAATTTTTCAAAATATTAAAACCCAGATCGAGTTAAATTAGGTTGGAGAAATATGATGTAAAAAAAAAAAAGAAAGAAAGAAGAAGAAATAAACTTGATAAAAGTTTTCTTTTCATTGATATGAAGAACATTTACAAAGCCCACATTGGGCTAATACAATAAAAGAAAGAAAATTACAAAAGGTAGAATCAGGCATTAGCCCAAGGACCATTAGATGGAGGAGAAAGAGGTAGAGCTGGATCTTTGTCAGCCATTAGAGATCCTATTGATATAATTTTGATGGCTGGAACCTCTATAGAAAGAGCTTTGACTAGAGGCAAGGAGTCACTTCGATAACCTGTTGAGGCAACACAGCTACTGGAGTAGCATCCGATGTCGGCTGAGTGATAACCTCAGCCGTCTGTTTGGGAGCCACCTCGGTTGCCACGTTGATAGCCACTTCGAGAGTAAATTTACTTAGATTAAAGTCAGAAAAGAACTTTCTAACCAAGTTCTTACAGCTCTGGAACCCAAAGTCGAACACTTCTTTAAAAGCTTCAGTAACTTCCATCTTGAAATGCCTCTGAAGTCTTGTAATCCTCCACAACCTTGGTAGCATTCTCTTGTTGCCTCTCAGCTTCCCATTGGAATGTGAGAATGCCTTTGTCCTGAGCTACCACAGTCTTCTCGGCCTCCTTTAACTTGACCTCTAGCTCAAAGAGCTTTTCGACCTCCGTATGCAGCTCGCCAAGTCTTTCCTCATGCTCATTTATTTTTCTCTACTGGTCCAGTAGAATTTTGTTCTTCTCTTTTATTTGGCCCATCTTCTCTTGGAGCTACTTTTTCAGGCCCTCAGCAGTTTTAGCTTCTTTGGCTGCTTTTTCTTCGACCTCCTTATTTTTATCCTACTCGACTTTGAGCTATTCTTCCAAAGACTTCTTATTTTCATTGATCCAGATCAAGTTCTCATGCACAAACTTGAGGTCTAGCACTATTTGCAAAATGAGAGTGAGATTGGTAAATAACTAACGTAAAAGACATGAAAAAGAAGTATTCAGGTTGAAGATACTTACGTATGTTGAGCAGGCCAGTAAAATCATGATTTATTACTTGTTTGATTGTGCAGTCTCGCCTCTGTGCATCTAGATATCTCTAGGATAAGACTGCTGTGAGTATATCTCGATCGAGCCTCGTCATCTCCAACAAAGACACTTGGGTCAAATCTATTCTCTCGATCGAGGTGGAGGAGATAAAGGTCTCAGTGGGCTACTGTTGTTGCCCTGATGATCGAGCTAGTCTTGTCGATGTAGGAGGCGATGATGGAGAAGAACTTGATCTTGAGTGCATTGTCACCTCTTTATTAAGTGGATGAGCCATCTTGGTATTGTGCTGATATTGAGTCTTCAACATCGATGGTGCCACAGAGATTAGGGCAGGATTTATTGTTGCTAAAGTGGCTAGGGTTGGAGAAGATCGGAGAGCAGTCAACTTGGAGCTCGTTGTAGTTTCCTTGCTCCTTTCAGCGATAAGTTGGTCAGCAGAGTCTTGCTTCTTCTTCTTTACCTCTGTCAGTCTTTTCGGATTGAACCTCATGATTGCTGTAATGGAAGAAGAACATTTTGTTAAGAAAAAAGAAAAGATAGAAAGAATAAATGAAAAAACAAAGAATCTAACATCAGAAAAAGACTGATGTCAGCGTCAAAAAGATATTGGTCGGCCACCAACTTAGCTTGGGTACCTTCATACCTAGCAGCTCTATAAAAGCTTCTTCATCTCTAGGCAAGGCTTGGTTATTGAAGTTTATTTGAGCTCAGAATTATGCCAACTACAATTGAAACCCCAAGGGATACTAGAAGAAACAAAAAAAAAACAATTTTTTTCATTTGTGAATGGAAGAACAAAGACTAAGGCCAAATTTACATTTAGGCTGAGGTGAGAAGTACCGTCAGTCTTTTTCATATGGGTGTTTCTTTAGGACAAATAATGCCCTAAAGAAAAAAATCCTAAGTTCTATGGTAGAAAATTAACAACAGATGATGAAACCAATGATCATCCTAATGGTGTTGGGAGTTATTTAGGTTGGATGAAGCCTATAAAAATCTAAAATATTATTAATAAAGGGATATAAAGAAAATCGAAGTCCAGATCAGAGTGTCTCATCATAAAATATGACATAATTTTTTGAAGGTTTGATGATCCGATCATCCCGATCTAGAGCTATAAGATAGAAATTTTCAACAATATAATATTTTTCTCTAAATTCTTGAAGATCAGAGTCAGTAAGGATGGACTGCTCGATACCAGGGCCGAAATAATCCGAGAATCTCCTTATAGGAGACTCCGGATCCTCCTAACCTAATGTTGACCTCGGTCATTGTCTGAGATGGGGTTTCCACTTTGAACTCAAGATGAGATTGGGTCGATCGAGGTACTCGAACATCTCGACTCTTTTCTCTCCTTATTTCACTATTGTCGGAAGATATTTTTTGGAAAAAGAAAGTAGAAAGGGAAAGCAAAATGGAAAAAAAGAAGGAGAAAACTATTCAAAAAAGAAAAACAAAGGTATTAAAACCTAAAAACCTAGAACTATATGAGAAAAGAGACTGAGAACAAAGAAATCTACCTAATAGATGAAAAAAGGGTTCTAAAGAGGCTTTTGATAAGTATTCTCTGTTGGGAATAGTATCCCAAAGCCAATCGTCAGTCTGTTGACGGTTGTGCTCATTTTTGTATATGTACATGAATTATGAATTAATAAAAATTATTTTGATATTTTCATCACAAAATATTTCATCTTCTAATGAACTCCTATGTTATGGTGAAGTCCTTAGGACTATTTAGACTCGACAAAGAAAGATTTGTCGTTTAGTCCTTAAATCTGTTTGAGATCAAATGATATATTGTTACCGAGGATGACAATGTTTATCAAGCATAGGTCGTTGTGTGCCATATAGATTGGTTGTCCTCTTAACCAATGAGTGTGGAGACACTGGTATGGCATATAGGTGAGATGTAAGGATACATCTGCACTGAACGTGACCGACTCCAGAGCTATTTCTACTGTCAAAATTTGCTCTGATGGAATATGGGTATAAATGTCCCTCCGATCTGAGACCGCCACGGTGACTTGCAAGTAACTCACTACACTTAGGCACTGGACTACCTGAATTTCTAATTCAGTGATGGAAGGCTGCTGGATGTAGTCAAGTACTTGACTTGTCGATGCGTGTGTCAAGATGGGATTGACCACTCCAGTTTAGGAGCTGTGTACAGTCGTGTTTCAATTTAGCAAAACCTTGGCCAGGGTAGTCCTTGTGAGAAGTCACAGGAGTGTTTGAGTTGAGCACGATTCGGATGATCTGATCAGGGTTGACAGTTTAACCCTGAGTCATCCTAAACACAGGGGTCAAAAGGATGAATTATACAGTAATCATATTCATGTAGGTTCTGAGTGTTGCAATTGTGACTCTTCGACCTATTCGGATATCGGGTACCATTGCTAGATGGTCACTTCGATTAGTATAGGAATTGGTTCCTGTGCTATCGACTTAGGTTCGAACCTGCGGGGTCACACACATTAGAAGTTTCTATCTGATCTGATGGCTGATGTAGAATCCTACATGTTTGAGACTCAGTGATCGAGAATCAGGATTTTCTGATCATGAGTTTCACACATTATGGGTATCGGGGTCAAGAGTCCCACTGGTTGGAATTTTTCTATCAGGGTTACATATCGATGAATTCTGATGCCCGATTGCCCATCAGTTTTGGACTCAGTATTTATGAGAGATTTAATTAGTGATTTGATCATTAATTAACTCAATTTGATTGAGTAATTATTTTTGGATCAAGTCCAATTGAATTGGATTCAGTTGGGTTTGACCCGATTAGGTTAAGAGTTGACCTAATCGTCGAGATGGTTTGGTCCCTGATTTAATCAGGGGTTGGGCTTAATCAATTTTTGATTTGATTAAAATTTTATTGAGCCTAATTAAGCCTAATTTAATTAGATTTAAATTAGTCTAATTGGACCTAAATTATTTGATTCAATTAGGTTGGTTTAAATAATTAAACCACCTTGACCCAATCTCCATGCGCCACCTCACTTCCATTGCACCCATTTGAATTCATGAGAAAGAACTTCTCATGAATTATTTTCTCACGCCAAGCCCTCTCCACGCCCCACTTTAACGTGCCATATGAATGGATAAGGATGATTGGTTGGCCATTCAAATTCAAAATAAAGTTTGAATTTGAACGGGCAATCAATCTTTGCACCTTATCCCTTTTCTTACGCCCCATTTATTACATGAGAAAAGGTTTCTCATGAAATCACTCCATGCACAATTTAAGCCACGCCTCACGCCTTTAGTGGATAAGGGATGAGTTGGTGTCTATTTGAATTCAAAATTTGATTTGAATTCAAATGTGCAATTACTCATCTTTATCCTTTCTTTTGGATAAGACGTTTGACGTTGTTATAAAAGGAGGAGAAGAGTGGGGCGTGCAAGAAGAAGATTTTTGGAGAAAAATTTTGGAGCATGAGAAGTCTTGTGCATGAGAAGGAAGTCCATATCCTTTCAAGAAAAAAAGAAAGAAAAGTGGGTGCAAGGTTTTTAGTGAGTTCCCTAGAGTTTTAGCCTGGGGTTTGGGAAGAGAGAAAGTGAGCTACGAGTGTCGTGAGCCCATAAAATCTCAAAAAGATCTTCAACATCCTCTCAAGCATGTCTGTTGATGATCTGGAGCATCCGAAGAATCGACAGACATCAATCGAAGGAGTTCGATCAGCATCGGCCGTCAAAAAGACTCTACAACGAGCTAGCACTCGTGAAGAGTCGATCAGACCGAGACCTTCGTGTGGATGATCTGCAGAGGTTAGACACGCTGTGTGGCTACATCGCAATGATCGGACTCTCCCGACAGTGATCAGATTGCGGCGATCTACAACCCGCACAAAGGTATTGTGTTCTGAACACATTACAGTAAAGTGTTTACTGTTTGAATTTGAAATTCAAATTTAAATGAATGCATGCTATATATCATATTTAGATCCTAGTGTAGGATAAATTTATGTTAATTAATTAGATTAATTAATATTTTTCCATTATAAAATTATAATTTTAAAAAAGTTTTAAAATTACCATTTTACCCCTGCACTTAATTTTTCCCACAAATGGTATCAGAGCAAGGTTCTTAGATATGATATATATATTTGCATGCGTAGATTAAGTTGTAATCTAAAAGTTTAAATTTAAAATTTAAAATTCAAAATTTAAAATTTGAATTTTGAAAGTTGTTCGAAATTCAAAATTCAAAAATTTGAAATTCAAAATTTAAAATTTAAAATTCAAAATTTAAAATTAAAAAATTTAAAATTTAAAATTTAAAATTTAAAATTTGAAATTTGGTTGAAATTTGAAATTCAAAATTTAAAATTTAAAATTTGAAATTTAAAATTTAAATTTTGAAATTGGTATATTTAGATATACTTGATCTAAGTAGCAAGTAATCAAATTGGGTTAGTTGCCATGGCCGTCCGGTCATAGGAGAAAAGTAGGGTTTAAAGGTCCTCTCCTCCCATTCGATGGGGTCTCCTATGGCAGTAGGGGTGCCGCTGCAATTATATCCCATGCAGATGAAGCAGCGAAAGAAATTAATTGTAAAGGTTCAATTGTGAAATTTATCATGAATGTGTTAGATTAGATCTAAAAGAATATTCATGATTTATTTTGATTGAGTTACTTTCTGTTATGTAATTAGCAATAGGATTGCTATTTATGAAATATGCTGATCTATTTGTAAATGAGTCAACATATTTGGTGAATAGAAAATAAAATCTTTCAAATTTGAAAATTATTTTTAAAATACCAAACCCTGACCCATCAGCCCAAATACTTAATTAAAAGAATTAAGTGTTGTCTAGTAGGTCTAGAATTGTGAATTAAGACCTAAGACAATTGCATAAACTTGTGGGTCAATGGGTTAGATGGATTAGGTGTATAATTAGGTTAGACCTAAGGTTAGCTTAAAGAAATGGACTAAATTAGAGTAATTGATCAAATCTAATCAAAAGTTGAATTAGATTAGGTCAAGGATACTCTAGACTCAACTCCAATAGTTATAGTTGAATGGGTCCATATCTTTAACTAGACCAAGATGGACTTAATTCATGGCTACGCGGTGGAACCCTATTTACTAAGTTGATCAAATTAAAACTAATGAACCGGTTGGTGTCTAAGGTAAGTTTGGCAGTTTGACCAGTGATTTTTAAGCGGGAGCTACTCGCAGTGATTCGATCTCTGACGAGTTAATGGCTTATCCCCACTACTGATCTCACTTACCTGGCCAACCTGGTGAATTAGATTTTGATTAGATCACTTGGTGATTAGGGCTCACCCATGTCATTAGATAAATTAGTTTGACTGATTTAGGTGCTCCTAATGCCAGCTTTAAGTAAATCCTTTTTAATCTGACTTGGTGAAGTCAGTGGGAGGATTGAAATTAGCTGGATATTTTCTTCTCATCTATTCTTTAATAAAATCCTCAAAAAAAAAAATTATTAGGTCCTAAAAATGATTAAGTTATATTGATAACTAAGTTATAGCCTCTCATTAAGTGAGTGATAATAAGTCCATTAGTTTAATAATCATTGGAGGCCCAAAGGCCTGGTGCTTATTGACTAATGAAATTATCATTCATAGTATGATAATTTGGTTTGTCTTTCTGATGGTGGTTAGGTTGGCCGACCAAAGTCGAGCTTGATCATTTATTGGTCCGATTCACCAAATCAAATCATGTTAATGGTTGGACCTAACCAGATTTTTTCAGTGAAGGCCAAAGCCTACTGATTAGGTTCTGGGGTAAAATTAATTACTAGAAGTTGTTTAGAGAAATAACTGGTTATGAACCTATCCATAGATGCACATGGGTTGACCAACCAAAGTTGGACTCGTGTGTAGTCTGTGTGGATTCTAGTACCCACTAAGGAATTAAAGTAATTCCTCGAATTGGAGGTTGAGGCTACCAATTCATAAAAATACTGGAAGAAACTTTAGACTAAAGTTCAAGTCTTTAGTATTAATAATTTATGTACTAATATAGGTCTGGTTTTCCTTTATGCAGCTATGGCCACTATCCTGTCCCTTCGATCATTATTAGATAATGACAAGCTCATGGGACCTAATTTCGATAGCTGGTATCGAAAATTAAAAATCATCCTTGAGCATGAGCGGATCCTTTATGTAGTAACGGATCTGGCACCTGAGGAGCCAGCCCCGAACGTTAGGGGGACGGTCTGAGATACTTATCAGAAGTGGCTCAACGACCGTACCACCATTCGATGCATAATGTTGGTGGCAATGAATGATGAGTTCAGCCGCAGGTTCGAGAATGCCCAGCCTCAGGAGATGCTTCAATTGTTGAACGACTCTTTTGGCACGCCTGACGATGTTGAAAGGCACAAAATTAGTTGTACCATTTTCAATACTCGGATGAGGGATGGAGCCTCAGTCACTGATCATGTACTGTACATGATCGAAATGATTGAGCGCCTAAGTAAACTGAGCTTTCCCTTGCACAAGCAGCTCGGTAAGGATGCGATCCTTAATTCATTGCCCAAGTCCTTCCTCCCCTTCCTTACTCATTTTCGGATGACAAAGCCTGCAGTGAACTACCACGGCTTGTTGGGGTTGCTGTAGAACTTTAAGAAGGATCACCAGCTTCATAAGGAGTCGGTGAATGTTGTGGGAGGGTCTTCTTCTGGTCGTCGACCCTTTAAGAAAGGGAAGAAGAAGAAGAATAAGAAGGTACAGTTGCATGCTGGAACGTCTGTACAGGGTCAGACCAAGAAGCGCAAGTCCGACCAGAGCCAGGCGGAGTGTTTCTTTTGTAAGAAGCAGAGGCATTGGAAGAGGAACTGTCCTCTATATATTGCCTCCCTGGACCCGAACAGGCCGAAGAAGAAGCAAGGTACTTATATGATAATACCTTGCAACTTTTCTATTTGTGATACTACTGCCTGGGTATTGGATACCGGAAGCCCTTATCATATTTGCAATTCAATGCAGGATCCACAGGTCAGTAGGAGATTTGATGAAGGTGAGAGGTTCCTGAACGTTGGAGATGGAAGCAAAGTTTCAGTTCTAGCATTAGGAATCATGAACCTTATAATCAATTCTCAAAATGTAATTCTGAATGAATGTCACTATTGTCCAAGCTTTTTATTAAATATTATTTCTGTAGGCCTTTTGGCCATGAACGGTTATCAATTTTTAATAAAAGAAAACGTTTGCAATATCATTTTGAATGATGTTACAATGTTTGTTGGACAACTTAATAATAGAATTTACTTTCTATCACAACCTGTTAATATGGTTCAAACCTCCGGTAAACGTCCTAGAATAGATAATGTGTCAGAAGTCTACCTTTGGCACTGTAGGCTAGGTCATATCAATAAGAACAGGATAAATAGGTTGGCTCAAGAAAGAATTCTTGAAGTAGGTGATTGTGAATCACTTCCAACCTGTGAGTCCTGTCTTCTTGATAAAATGACCAAGTCACCTTTTACTGGAAAAGGTGAGCGAGCCAGTGAACTCTTGGCTCTGGTACATTCTGATGTATGTGGACCCATGAGCTCAAGTGCAAGAGGTGGATATTTCTACTTCATAACCTTTACAGACGACCTATCGAGGTATGGGTATGTCTATTTAATGAAGCATAAGTCGGAGTCGTTTGAAATATTCAAACTTTTCCGAAATGAGGTAGAAAAATAAACTGAAAAGTGTATTAAAACTCTTCGATCTGATCAAAGAGGTGAATACCTTTCCAATGATTTTCTGACATATCTTGGAGAGAATGGGATTCTCTCTCAGTGGACTCCTCTTGGAACACCACAACATAATGGTGTATCTGAAAGGAGAAATCGGACCTTGTTGGACATGGTTCGACCATGATGGGGTTTGCTAGTCTGCCGATCTTCCTCTGGGGATATGCGCTCGAATCGACTTGTTACCTTCTAAATAGAGTTTCGAATAAGTCTGTAACCAAAATATCATATGAGATATGGATAGGACATAAGCCAGTACTCTCGCACCTTAGGATTTGGGGGTATTCGGCTTATGTTAAACATTTAATTACGGACAAGCTTGGACCTAGGTCTGACAAGTGTAATTTTATAGGGTATCCAAAAGAGACCAAAGGGTATTACTTCTACCTAGCTGATGAGCAAAAAGTATTTGTCAGCCTTAAGGCAATCTTTTTGGAAAAGAAGTTCCTTGGTGAAGGGACTGTTGCCTCTAAGGTCGAACTTGACGAAGTTCGACAGGTGAAAAAACTGACACAAGTGTAGGAACCAGATCTAGGGTTTCAGGGTTAGATCTTGAAATTTTTTCAAGATCATACAGCGGAAGACTAAAATAAATCAAAATTTATTTTCTAAGATCAGAAAATCCCTAGATCTAAGATCCTATTACATGATTATTACATGAAATTAAATCAGAAATTAAAATATATAAATATAGCATGAAGTACATGTTGATCATATCAACATGTTTCTATACTAGCTACATCTAATGTATGTATTAAATAATAGATCAGATCTATTACCTTGCAAGTTAGATGCTCTAATCTCGCTGATCCGGGCTTAAGGATGATGTTGCAAGCCGCACACACGTCCGGCCTCTAGGAGTCGTCCACACGAGCCCACGAATCTTGATCAGAAGTCCTGCTTCAGGAAATCAGCACAGTATGCTAGTACTGCGCTGATCCTTCTTTGATGGTTGATCAGGTACCTCCTTCTTCTTGATTTGGACTCTTCCAAAGATGGAAAGTAGAAGGAGGAGTTTCAGATCTGAGACGCTCTCAGGAAACTCAAGATGGAAGGAGGAAAGATATGAAAATAAAAACCCTAGAAGAAGACCCTCTTCTTCTTCACGTTTTTCTCTCTAAACGCCCTAACTTGCATCTTTTATATCTCCACGACCCAAAGGTATTTCTCTCTGATTTTTGGATGGCACAAAGGTCTCTCAAATATCTGATTTCTCCTACAATTTCACGAAGAAACTCATCTTATATAGAGAGATATGATAGAGTCCTTGTCTAGGTCAAACACCTAGTCAAGGCTTATCCAAACATGGCAAGTAAAGGGACGCCCAACTCTTGAGCATCTCCTCCATATTTTCGTACATGGATCACCAGAAAAGGGTGTACAATGTAAACCCTAAAAGCTATGAAAATTCCAAAAAAAAATTTAGATAAATTCGGTGCAAAATTGAAAGAGTTTTGGATTTCTAAAACTCTATCTCATAGAATTCGAAATCCAAACTTATTCCTTTTAGATTTGATCCAAACCACCTTCCATGTAAGAAAGAAGAGAAGAGACCTTTTGTGAACGTGAGAGAGATCTGGGAGAGGGCTTTTATCGCACAAAATAAGTGGAGATTGGCGTTGAATAAGAGAGAGGGCGTGGAGAAGGCTTATGTGGCGCAAGGTGGAATCCTAGTCCTACTAGGATTCTGTCTCATGACTTATTTTAATTTGGTTTCCCAAACCAAATCAAATCAAAATTAGATCAACCTAATTAAGATAGGTCTTAACCTAATTAAGAACCTAATTTAATCAGATTAAATTAGATTTAAATTAGATTTAATTTTCTAATCAAATTAGAAATTAGATTGACCCAAGTCCTAGTTGAACTAGGACTAGTCTTTCCTTGCACTTGGCTTATCCAATAAACCAATTGGACTTGATCCAATCAAGTCCAAATCAAATATAATTAAATTATATTTAATTAGACTTAATCTCAGCCCATTGGCTTAATCAAATTAAGCCAATTAGCAATCGAATTGCTAATCGATCCTCCTGCAACACTTGCACTGGGTTAAATATCAATCGTATTGATCATCTAACCCTAGAATGATTCTTAATCGTTGATCAACCATCTGATCGGATCATGAACTCTAATGTGTGTGACCTCATAGGTCCGAACCTAAGCTGGTAGCATAGGAACAAATTTCTATACCAATCGAAGTGACCATCTAGCAATGATACCCGACGACCGGATAGGTCGAATGTGTAGAACAACATCCTTAGAACCCATGCGGATATAGTTTTCATATAATTCATCCCCATGACCAAAATGATCATAGGACACCCCAGAGCTCAACTGTCAACTCTGATCAGGTTGTCCACATTGTATTTCAAAATATCAAATCCATCTGATGGATTATCCTGGCCAAGGTTTTGCTAAATTGAAATACAGCGACTCATTCTTCTCCAACTCTTGGAGTGGTCAATCCCATCTCGATCACACTCTGACTTCGCAAGTACTTGACTGTGCCCAGAAGCCTTCCATCCCTGAATTAAAAATTCAGTTAGTCCAGTACCAAAGCACAGTGAGTTGCTTGCAAGTCACTGAGGCGATCTCAAGTCTAAGGGACACTTATACCTATATCCCATCAGAGACATTCTCGACAGCAGAATGCTCTGGAGTTGGTCACGTTCAATGACGATGTACTCTTACATCTCACCTGTATGCCATACCAGTGTCTCCACACTCCTTGATTAAGGGGACAACCAACCCATATGGCCTATAGCGATCTATGCTCGATAGAAGCTGTTGTCCTTATTAACAGCCTATCATTTGGTCGTGAACAGTTTTAAGGACTAATCAATAAATCCTTTCTTTATCGAATCTAAATAGTCCTAAGGACTTCATCATAACATCGGAGTTCATTAGAAGATGAAAGCTTATGATGAAAATACCAAATATATTTTATTTATTAACAAATCAATTACAACACTTGGTTGCTCAACCGTCAACAACTTGACGATTGGCTTTTTGGGACACATTTCCCAATAACTCCCACTTGTCCTAAAGCCACTCGGCACAGTATCTAATACCCATCTTCGACTTGTGGTTGTCGAACTTCTTTATTGCCAGGACTTTAGTGAAGGGGTCGGCTAGGTTCTCTTTTCTGTCGATCTTTTGAAGGTCGACGTCACCTTGATCCACGATCTCTAGGATCAGGTGGAAGCGGCGCAAGATGTGCTTCGTCCGCTAATGTGCTTTGGGTTCCTTCACCTGAGCTATGGCACCAGTGCTGTCGCAGTAGAGCAGGACTGGACCATCGAGAGAGGGTGCTACTCCGAGCTCGTTGATGAATTTTCTCAGCCACACAGCTTCCTTCGCGGCATCTGATGCTGCGATATACTCCGCTTCACAAACAGAGTCTGCCACAGTATGCTGCTTGAAACTCTTCCAGCAGATGGCTCCACCATTCAGAGTAAAGATATAACCCGACACACTCCTGCTGTCATCATGGTCAGATTGGAAGCTAGAGTCTGTGAACCCCATAAGTTTCAGATCTGACTCGCCATAAATCAACCATTGGTCCTTAGTATTTCTCAAATACTTAAGGATGGCTTTAACCACTTTCCAGTGATTTTCTCCAGGATCAGATTGGTATCTACTCACTACTCCTAGTGAGTATGCCACATCTGGTCTTGTACATGTCATGGCGTATATGATAGATCCCACGGCTGAAGCATATGGGACTCTACTCATACGCTCTCTCTCTTCAGGAGTTGTCGGACAATCCTTCTTAGAGAGAGAAATTCCTTGGCCTATCGGTAGATAGCCCTTCTTGAAATTCTCCATGCTGAACCTCTTCAGCACAGTATCTATGTACATGGACTGGGATAACCCAAGCATCCTTTTAGATCTATCCCTATAGATCTTCATCCCTAGGATGTAGGATGCTTCACCCAAGTCCTTCATGGAGAACTGTGATGATAACCAAACTTTTATTCCCTGTAGTGCGGGGATGTCATTCCCGATTAAGAGAATGTCATCCACGTACAAGATAAGAAATATCACAACTGGACCATTTGCCCATTTATAGATGCAGGGCTCTTCTCCATTCTTAATGAAGCCATACGTTTTGATCACCTTATCAAAACGCATGTTCCAACTCCGAGAAGCTTGCTTCAATCCATAAATGGATCTCTGAAGCTTGCACACCTTGGACTCATCTGTGGATGTAAACCCCTCAGGTTGTATCATATACACCTCTTCGGTCAGCTCTCCATTCAGAAAAGCTGTCTTTACATCCATCTGCCAGATCTCATAATCTAGATGGGCAGCTATTGCAAGCATTATCCGAATAGATTTGAGCATTGCCACAGGAGAAAATATCTCGTCATAGTCAATACCATAACGTTGACGATACCCCTTGGCAACCAGACGGGCTTTATAGGTCTCCACCTTTCCGTCTGCGCCCCTCTTCCTTTTGAAGACCCATTTACACCCAATGGATTTAACCCCTTTAGGTGGGTCAACCAATGTCCATACATCGTTGACCTTCATGGACTCCATTTCGGATTTCATGGCTTCAAGCCATTTCTCGGAATCAGATCTCTGCATAGCATCCATATAGGTGATCGGATCCTCATTATTCTCATCAAGTTCGATGGGATCACCGTCCCGGACCAAGAAACCGTAGTATCTGTCCGGCTGACACGGTACTCTACCGGATCGTCTTAATGGTACAGGTATATTGGGCTCCGGATCTGATCTAATCATATCCGACTCAGGTTCAGCTATTGGTGTCGGTCCTTCTACCTGTTGAACTTCATCAAGTTCAACCTTAGAGGCAATGGTTCCTTCACCAAGGAACTCTTTTTCTAAAAAGATTGCCTTAAGGCTGACGAACACCTTTTGTTCATCAGCATGGTAGAAAAAATATCCTTTTGTCTCTTTGGGGTACCCTATGAATGAGCATTTGTCAGATCTAGGTTCAAGTTTGTCTGTGACTAATCGTTTGACATAGGTCGGGCACCCCCAGACCCTAAGGTGTGAAAGTGCTGGCTTACGTCCCATCCATATCTCATATGGAGTCTTAATTACAGACTTACTTGGAACCCTATTTAATAGATAACAAGCCGATTCGAGTGCATATCCCCAGAAGGATATCGGTAAGCTAGCAAAATCCATCATGGATCGGACCATGTCTAACAGAGTCCGATTCCTCCTTTCAGACACACCATTATGCTGTGGTGTTCCTGGAGGAGTCCATTGGGAGAGAATCCCATGCTCTCCTAGATATGTGAGAAATTCACTAGAAAGGTATTCTCCTCCTCGATCAGATCGAAGAGTTTTAATACTCTTCCCAGTTTGTTTTTCTACTTCACTTCGGAATCGTTTGAACATTTCAAATGAATCCGACTTATGTTTTATCAGATAGACATATCCATATCGGGATAGGTCATCCGTGAAAGTTATGAAGTAGAAATATCCACCTCTAGCACTGGTGCTCATGGGTCCGCATACATCAGTATGTACTAGGCCCAAGAGCTCAGTAGCTCTCTCACCTTTTCCAGTAAAAGGTGACGTGGTCATTTTACCAAGAAGACAGGACTCACAGGTTGGAAGTGATTCACAATCACTTACTTCGAGGATTCCTTCTTGAGTCAACCTGTTTATTCTGTTCTTGTTTATATGACCTAGCCTACAGTGCCATAAGTAGATATCTGACACACTATCTAATCTAGGGTGCTTGCCAGTTGAATAGACTACATTAACAGGTTGTGATAACATATACACACCATTGTTCAAATGTCCACAAAAAATAGTAACACCATTCTCAATGATATTACAAATTTATTTCTTTATTGAAATTTCATAATCATTTTTGGCCAGAAGGCCTACAGAAATGACATTTAAAAAGAAACTGGGACAGAAATGACAATCATTAAGAACAACGATATGGGATTCAAATACAAGTTTCAAGATTCCTAATGCTAGAACTGGAACTGGTCTTCCATCTCCAACGTTCAGGAACCTCTCGCCTTGCTCGAATTCCTACTGACCTGCAACCCCTGCAACGAATTGCAAATATGGTAAGGGCTACCGGTATCCAATACCCAGTCAGTTATATCACAAATAGAGAAATTGCAAGGAGTTATCATATAAATACCTTGCCCAGCAACAACTTGCTGCTTTCTCTGCCTGTTCGGGTCTAGGGAGGCAATGTACTGGGGACAGTTCCTCTTCCAGTGCCCCCGCTTCTTGCAAAAGAAGCATTCAGCTTGACTCTTATCGGGTTTGATCTTTTTGGTCTGACACTGCACAGTTGTCCTAGCCTGAACTTGCACCTTCTTTACTTTCTTCTTCTTGTTCTTCTTCCCTTTCTTAAAGGGTCGAGAACCAGAGGATGAACCTCCCACTAAGTTCACCGACTCCTTATGGAGTTGGTGATCTTTCTCAAAGTTCTGAAGTAACCCCAGTAATCCATGGTAGTTTACTTCAGGCTTTGTCATTCTATAATGAGTGAGGAATGGGAGATAAGACTTGGGTAGCGAGTTCAGTATTACATCTTTCCCAAGCTGCTCATGTAAGGGAAAGCCGAGCTTACTCAATCGTTCCATCAGCTCGATCATGTACAATACATGATCAGTGACAGAGGCACCATCCCGTATTTTGGCGTTGAAGATGGCACAACTAGTCTTGTGCCTCTCCACATCATCGGGTGTGCCAAAGGCATCCTCCAACACTTGAAGCATGTCCTTTGGCTGAGCCATCTCGAATCTGCGACTGAACTCGTCGCTCATAGCAGCCAGCATGATACAGCGCACCGTGGTCCGGTCACTGAGCCACTTCTGGTAAGTGTCTCTGACTGTTCCACATGCATTGACAGCTGGCTCCTCAGGTGCAGGATCCATTATCACATATAGGATCCGTTCATGCTCCAGGACTATCTTCAACTTTCGGTACCAGCTACCGAAATTCGGTCCCACCAACTTATCATTGTCCAACAATGATCGGAGCGATAGGGAAGTGGCCATATCTGCACAAAAGAAAATCATAACCTAATTAGTAATTGATTCATTAAACCTAAAGATTTGGACTTTAATCAAAAGGTTTCTCCCACTATTTTATTCGAATTGGTAGCCTCTACCTTCAATTCGAGAAATTACCCTAATTCCTTAGCGAGTACTAGAATCCACTTAGACTGCACACAAGCCCAACTTTGGTTGGCCAACCCATGTACATCTAAGGGTAGGTTCATAACCAATTATTTCTCTAAACAATTTCTAGTAATTTTAATTTTTCCCCAGAAACCTAATCAGTAGGCTTTGGCCTCCACTGTAAGGATCCAGTTAGGTCCAACCATTAACATGATCATACTTGGTGTATCTAACCAACGAATGATTAAGCCCAACTTTGGTTGGCTCACCTAACCACCATTAGAGAGATACTTCCAAGTTGTCATATGATGAGTGATAATTCCATTAGTCAACAAGCACCAGGCCTTTGGGTCTGCAATGATTATTGAGTTCATAGACTCATTATCAAACACCTTAATGGGAGGCTATGACTCAGTTATCTCCATAACTTTATCATTTTAAGGACCTAATAATTTTAGAGGATTTAAATAATATAGAGGATGAGGTCAGATGAACCAGCTTATCATGATCCTCCCACTGGCTTCACCAAGTCAGCTTAAGGGAGACCATTAAAGGGGCTGGTCTAGGAGCACCTAAATCAGTCACACTGATTTACCTAGCTGACATGGGTCAGCTCGAATAGTCAAGTGATCCGATCAAAACATAATTTCACCAAGAGGTCAGGTAAGTTCGATCAGTGGGAGGGTCTGCCAAAGCTTGCCTTAGACACCATCAGAAATGGCCAGGTAAGCAGGCTCCCAATTAAAAACCACTGGTCTGGTTTACCTTAGACACCAACTGGTTTAATTAGTTTCGATTAGATCAACCTAACAGTTCGTGCTAGACCGCTTAGCCAAGAATCAAGTCCATTTGGTTCTCGTTAAAGACATGGACTTGACCAACTACAACTATTGTAATTGATTTAGAGAATCCTTGACCTAATCTAAGACAACAATTGATTAGATTTAGTCAATTCTCTAATTAAGTCCATCTTTAATCTAACCATAGGTCTAACCCAATTAATGGACCTAATTCCCACTAACCCATTAACCCAATGTGTTATGATTTGTGTCTTAGGTTCTTCAATTCACAATCCTAGAACCTAATCAAACAACTTCTTAATTCTTAATTAAGTTTTGGGCTGAGGGTTGGGTTCGGCTTTTCAAAAAATAATTTTCATATTTGTAAAATAATTTTATAATATGATTCTACCAACCATATTGCATGTTTGATTCATAATCAAGATGCAAGTGAAATAAACATGAAACTACTTTAGATCTAATCTAAACAGGTTCATGTAATTGAAACAATTTCAACTTTAAACAATTTCTTTGCACAAAAATTATTAACAAAGAGATTTTATTTCAGATTTAAATATCTTTTAAATTTAATAAATCATAAATTTAATCTAGATCATATCTAATAAATTTATGATTAAAGATAGATCTACACAAACTAGGACAACCTTTGCACTGTAAGGGGTAAACCTTACAGCAGGACAACCTTGCAGTTTGTGATTGATCTAAAATTTTAATTTCAGATTTAATAATCAGATTATAAATTAGATCTAATCTAAAAAATAATCTAAGCATGTATAAATAATCATGTAATAAAGAATCTAGGCTCTGATACCAATTGTAGGAACCAGATCTAGGGTTTCAGGGTTAGATCTTGAAACTTTTCAAGATCATACAGCGGAAGACTAAAATAAATCAAAATTTATTTTCTAAGATCAGAAAATCCTTAGATCTAAGATCCTATTACATGATTATTACATGAAATTAAATCAGAAATTAAAATATATAAATATAGCATGAACTACATGTTGATCATATCAACATGTTTCTATACTAGCTACATCTAATGTATGTATTAAATAATAGATCAGATCTATTACCTTGCAAGTTAGATGCTCTAATCTCGCTGATCCAAGCTTAAGGATGATGTTGCAAGCCGCATACGCGTCCGGCCTCTAGGAGCCGTCCACACGAGCCCACGAATTTCGATCAGAAGTCCTGCTTCAGAAAATCAGCACAGTATGCTAGTACTGCGCTGATCCTTCTTTGATGGTTGATCAGGTGCCTCCTTCTTCTTGATTTAGATTCTTCCAAAGATGGAAAGTAGAAGGAGGAGTTTCAGATCTGAGACACTCTCAGGAAACTCAAGATGGAAGGAGGAAAGATATGAAAATAAAAACCCTAGAAGAAGACCCTCTTCTTCTTCACGTTTTTCTCTCTAAATGCCCTAACTTGCGTCTTTTATATCTCCATGACCCAAAGGTATTTCTCTCTGATTTTTGGATGGCACAAAGGTCACTCAAATCTCTGACTTCTCCTAAAATTTCATGAAGAAACTCATCTTATATAGAGAGATATGATAGAGTCCTTGTCTAGGTCAAACACCTAGTCAAGGCTTATCCAAACATGGCAAGTAAAGGGACGCCCAACTCTTGAGCATCTCCTCCATATTTTCATGCATGGATCACCAGCAAAGGGTGTACAATGTAAACCCTAAAAGCCATGAAAATTCCAAAAAAAAATTTAGATAAATTCGATGCAAAATTGAAAGAGTTTGGATTTCTAAAACTCTATCTCATAGAATTCGAAATCCAAACTTATTCCTTTTAGATTTGATCCAAACCACCTTCCATGTAAGAAAGAAGAGAAGAGACCTTTTGTGAACGTGAGAGAGATCTGGGAGAGGGCTTTTGTCGCACAAAATAAGTGGAGATTGGCGTTGAATAAGAGAGAGGGCGTGGAGAAGGCTTATGTGGTGCAAGGTGGAATCCTAGTCCTACTAGGATTCTGTCTTATGACTTATTTTAATTTGGTTTTCCAAACCAAATCAAATCAAAATTAGATCAACCTAATTAAGATAGTCTTAACCTAATTAAGAACCTAATTTAATCAGATTAAATTAGATTTAAATTTGATTTAATTTCTAATCAAATTAGAAATTAGATTGACCCAAGTCCTAGTTGAACTAGGACTAGTCTTTCCTTGCACTTGGCTTATCCAATAAACTAATTGGACTTGATCCAATCAAGCCCAAATCAAATCTAATTAAATTATATTTAATTAGACTTAATCTCAGCCTATTGGCTTAATCAAATTAAGTCAATTAGCAATCGAATTGCTAATCGTCCTCCTGCAACACTTGCACTGGGTTAAATATCAATCGTATTGATCATCTAACCCTAGAATGATTCTTAATCGTTGATCAACCATCTGATCGGATCATGAACTCTAATGTGTGTGACCTCATAGGTTCGAATCTAAGCCGGTAGCATAGGAATAAATTTCTATACCAATCGAAGTGACCATCTAGCAATGATACCCGACGACCGGATTGGTCGAATGTGTAGAACAACATCCTTAGAACCCATGCGGATATAGTTTTCATATAATTCATCCCCTTGACCAAAATGATCATAGGACATCCCAGAGCTCAACTGTCAACTCTGATCCAGGTTGTCCACATTGTATTTCAAAATATCAAATCCATCTGATGGATTACCCTGGCCAAGGTTTTGCTAAATTGAAATACAGCGACTCATTCTTCTCCAACTCTTGGAGTGGTCAATCCCATCTCGATCACACTCTGACTTCGCAAGTACTTGACTGTGCCCAGAAGCCTTCCATCCCTGAATTAGAAATTCAGTTAGTCCAGTACCAAAGCACAGTGAGTTGCTTGCAAGTCACTGAGGCGATTTCAAGTCTAAGGGACACTTATACCTATATCCCATCAGAGACATTCTCGACAGCAGAATGCTCTGGAGTTGGTCACGTTCAATGACGATGTACTCTTACATCTCACCTGTATGCCATACCAGTGTCCA